>NW_026652282.1:101947873-102014589 GCF_009828535.3 Hylobates moloch | reverse complement strand
TCAGAATCCTGAAGACCTGCAGAAACCAAATAGGACAAAGTGAGAAAAAGAAAAAAAACTGGAAGTGCTAGGCTCATAGAGACCCAGATTTAGAGACCAATTCCTGTCTTGATCAGGAAGTTTCTTAGATGTTTCTTGTGATGAAAGAACCCTGTATGAGAAAGCAAGGAAGTGGATCAGCCAAACTTGAGTAGGAAGGATAAGGAACAGGGTGAACAATAAGAATAAGGGCAAATTCTATAAATAGTTTTGTTGGAAATAGGTAAGCTCTGAGTCTAGAGAAGCAGGGGTGTGGGGGGTGAGGTTGTCAGAAGTCTTCAACATGCAGAAACCAAAGTTACTATCAGTCAACACGTGACTAGGTACCAAAGAAGGAATGGCATTGTAGGAAACTGGCTCTGCCATGGAACCCTGATGACCTTGCCACACATCCACATAGAGCGTGCAGGCAAAGGCTGAACCACAGACTGGGTCTCGGTGGAACGCATTGTGCTATTTCTGGAACATTAGCGGACTAGAAGCCTATAAGGAGCTGTTACAAGGCAGTCTCTCACTCGCTTCCCTCCCTCTCCTTGGTAGGGGCTGCAATGAGATCGTTTCTCATCACCTGCCTGATTCTGATGAGGTATGGGGTTTTCCGCTATGCCCCCCTTAGAACATAAAACTGCTTTTATGTATAATACATAAATGTACATTTAAATGTATAAAATATAAATTTATATAAATATAAAATACAAATAAAAGTTATAAATATAAATTTATATAAATACATATTATAGTAAATACAAAGCTACAGAACATTAAACTGCTTGGAGGCAGCCTGGAATAGGCTCCTCAGCAATGGGGTATCCCACAATGTGCAATGCAGTCATCCAGCCTCTTTTCTTTCCATGTCATCCTTTGTAGTGTATGAGACAAGGATCACAGGGATCTGGCACTTTAAGGCTTATTCTGCTTTCAGCTGTCTATGTAAATAATAAACTGTCTAAATCTAAAAGTGGTTCATTGTATCTTTACTGGTCAGATCAGTCAAGGCTTGGCCTTGACCTTGTATTATATGTGTGAGATTGACAGGCTTTGGACAGAAAGAGAGACAACCTTTTCATTTGTACCATGATGTTTACTGTGAAGGAATTTCCTGCTGAGAAGTTTGGGCTAAAATATTCAGACATGAGTTAATCCCCCCTGAAGAAATCCTGACACAGTCCAAACCCACTATTGAAACCAAACTTAGCTCCATGCTGACACACAGCTACTTTGAAGCTATTGGCCATTTGCTACAGGGGGACAGGGCATCCCAGCAATGCAGTCTCACAGGGCCCACGGCCATTGTCTCTATAGAATCACAAAAAGTCATGTCCAGCTCTTACTTCAGGCAAGTCTCCACTTTACTCATCTCAAGCCAAGGCCAACTTGCAAAGATTTATAGAAAAGATCCACTATGTTCTCTATCTACTACTTTAATCTTTGATCTACTGGACATTCTTACTTAAGTTTCATGATTCTCACACTGTAGTGATGGCCAGCAAAATCCTTCTGTGTCCCTACAGAGGCAAGGAGCCCAGTACTGAACACCCACAGAGTGGTTGGCATGTATAGCACAGTCCTGGACCTCAGGAATTTATATTCCAAGGAGAATGTCAAACTGAAACACAAAAACAAACATTTAACTATACAATATATGGTGCTATGTAATAAAAAAAGTGCAAACCAGGGGTTATAGAAGTGAAGAAGGGAAGGGAGTATTTGCTTCCAACTATGGGGATTAAGGATGACATCATAGTGGATATGTCATTTGAACTGGACCTAGAAAAAGTAGATAAAATGTCAATAATCAGAGAAGAGAGGATAATTGAGCAAACAGAAGCAAGCAGAAAACACAGACCCTAGAATAAAAATAATTCTAGGAACAATGGAGATTTTTTTTAATTCTAATTATTTTCTTCAGACTAGTTTGAAATGATCTTTGCATCTATGAAATATTGACAAGATAGGCTGGGCACAGTGGCTCACACCTGTAATCCCAGCACTTTGGGAGGCCGAGGCGGGTGGATGGCCTGAGGTCCGCAGTTTGAGATTAGCCTGGCCAACATAGTGAAAACCCATCTCTACTAAAAATACAAAAAATTAGCTGGGTGTGGTGGCAGGTGTCTGTAATCCCAACTACTCAGGAGGCTGAGGCAGAAGAATTGCTTGAACCTGGGAGGTGGAGGTTGCAGTGAGCCGAGATCACGCCATTGCACTCCAGCCAGGACAACAAAAGTGAAACTCCGCCTCAAAAAAAAAATGAAATAAAATATGGACAAGATATTACAAGCAAAAAACAGAGAAGAAGAAGAACCTTTGGAATTTAAAATATAATTGCCAAAACAAGAGGGAATGGATAGTGAGTAAATGTAAATGAATATAAGGATAACCTAGTCATTCAAAATATTGAACAGTTAAAGGGAGGAGAGTGAGAAGAGAGCAGGCAGGCAACCAGTAGAGTAGTAATAACAACAAAATTAACAGCAGCAGCTATAGATTACTTTGCTCCTACAAAGTGCTAGTTGCCTTACATATAGTAGTTCATTTAATAATCACAAACACAGCAAGGTAGGTATTGCTAGTAATCTATTGTACCAAATGGTGACTATAATAAATAATAACACATGGTCTACTTCAAAATTTCTAAAAGAGTAGGTTTTAAATGTTTTCACCACAAAAAAAGTATATGAGGTGACCGATTTGTTAATAGGCATGATTTAATCATTTCACAATATTAACGTATAAAAATATCACATTGTGTCCTATAAATATACAATATATACAATTGTTATTTGTTCATTTAAAATAAAACAAAAAATAATAACAAAGAAACTGAGGCTCAGAGAAATAAAGGATCTTGCCTAATGTTAGACAGGTAGCAAGTGGCTACGGTATGTTGGCCTCCAAAACTATTGCTCTTAACTACCCCACTTGCAGGAAAGCAGAGGGGAAGCAACAAGGTAAAGAAGAGGTTGAAGGTGTCAGACTAAAAGATCCAGACCTTCAACCTCTTTATGTATGGAAACAAGGTCCTTGGTAGACAGTCATGGTGGCTCATGACTGTAATCCCAGCACTTTGGGAGGCTGAGGTGGGTGGATCATGGGGTCAGGAGTTCGAGACCAGCCTGACCAACATGGTGAAACCCGTTCTCTACTAAAAATACAAAAATTAGCCGGTGTGGTGGCACACAACTGTAATCTCAGCTATTCAGGAGGCTGAGGCAGGAGAATCGCTTGAACCTGGTAGGTGGAGGGTGCAGTGAGCCAAGATCGCGTCACTGCACTCCAGCAGCCTGGGTGAGAGAGTGAGACTCCATCTCAAAAAAAAAAAAAAAAAAAAAAGGTCCTTCGGGAGTTGAGGAGGGATAAGTTCTCTGGAATGAGCTGGGAAGTGGCAAGGTGATGGAAAATCAGCCTTCCGGGAAATGGGGGGATGTTTCTTCCTCCAAGACTATGAACACTGCTGAGAGGGGACCCAGGGAGGTTGAGACACAGTGAAGCAGTAGCAGATGTGCACCAAATGCAAGAGGACCTTGAAACCAATGCCAGCTCTGCCTCCAAGAACAAGCTGCTTATGTCTGATGACTCATTTCCCAGGACAAGGCCAGTTCTTGGCCAGCAGCCACTAAGAATGCTGCAGCAGGGCACTACTCCACACTGGTAGGCGTTGTCACATCCGGACCACCTCCAGGGCACTACTCTGCACTGGTAGGTGTTGTCACACCCAGACCACCTCCATTGGTCTTCAGAAAGTGTGCCCAAAGCCTAAAGCCACCTCTGACTTTATGACATTAAACTATTTCATTCCATTTGGACAATAGAAATGCAAAAAGGATGAAAGCAAACCAAGGAGGGGAGATTGCAGTTCCAAATCGTTCCACAAAAATGGTCTCTAAATGCATCTGAGCTGGCTGCTTATAAAGGGCAACACAGGCACCAAAAAAAAAAAGAAGAAGAAGAAAAAGAAAAGAAAACCTGACTACTCAATCCTTAAAAATTGTTCAAGAGTAAAAGCCCCACAAGTCTGAATTCCAGAAACCCAAGGCACGTGGCCTTTTCAAAGAGCTCAGTTGATTTTATCACCATCCCTAGTCTGAATTCGCTGCACATTTCCTCCCTAATCCAGGATGCGATAAGAAACCAACATAACAAGAATTCATCTTCCCCAGGAAAAGGTGAGTATCTCTGAGTTCAGCAGAGACAACTGGAACCTAATTGCATTGCCTCTTTCAAAGCCTTCCAGTAAAAGTGTAAAATGAAAGAGGACTGAAAGAGGCTGCTTAGCGCAGCTACAATGTGATCACATTTTCTTTTGAAAAATGACACACCAAGTAGCTGCCATTTTTAGAAAATGGCAATTTCATCTGAAATCAGAGCAAGTGTCACTCTGCAGCAAAAAATTAAATCCTTGTTTCAAGAGCTTTGGAACCTGGTACCCAAACAGCAGTATTTCCTGCCTGTATTTGATTAATATTACACAAACGGTAGGATGAAGGGAAGGTGGGTCTGGAAAAGGAAAAGCACCTTTGTGAAGAAAAACAAGTATGTGGCCTTCAGGGAGCTAAGCACATGTTTAATTTTGTGTTTTAAACTTCTCAGCAGACTGCAGATCTATAAAGGGAATCACTGAAAGTGAAGATAACGACGACTTACCCAAAGCATCATGCTGTTTTCCGCAAGACAGGGCGAGAAGTGAGAAAGCAAAATCTTTGCTTCAGTTACACAAACTCCCTCTCCTTTGCAGAGAAACTTGCTAGCTGAAATGGAGCCAGATGCTAATGCGCGAGCTTCAGCAAACAGCTATGTGCTTGTCAAACACTGACATCTACTGGTCAGTTCTGAAATAGCTTCTTTTTTATTTCTGAAAGACCAGTCAACTAGACAAAAATAAATAAATTCCCTTGTGCTTTTTATTGGAGGCTTTTTCTTCTTTGGCCCTTTGAAAATTCTTAACCCATAATTTAAATTTTATCTCTGTAAAATATACAGAGTTATTTAATTTGTATTTTGATTCTTTAAATTATAAGATTGTTATTAAATAGGGCATGAGAAAAAACGCAGAATATCTAATCAGAATTTGTTGAGTATAATAATCATTTCTTATATCCATAAAACACTAATGAGTTTCCAAAGCATGACCAGGTATATATTATCTCATTAGGTATTCAACAACCCTGTGAAATGGGACGATCAATACCATCCTATTTTACAGAAAGGACACAAAGGCCCAGAAAAATCTAGCTAATAAATCCAAGGGCATAAAGAAAGTCACAGGTGATGCTAGTTCTAGAACCAAGGTTTTCCAACTTATAGGCCAGGACTTTAATCATTAAGGCATTTATCTCCACATTTCCCCTTGTGGAAAGAAATAAATTACTCTCAGCTGGTGAGTATAGAGGGAAAAGGCAAATGGGGACACACAAACACACACCCTCTTTCTTTTGCTCTGTACTATTAAAAGTCCCGACATGAACTAATGAGCAGAGGGAGAAAGCTGCTGTGGATGAGAGCTACACTCCATTTTAGTACTTCAAGAAAGATTTGGTCAAAGCTGATGAACCCACTGGGCATTATAAACCTTTCCGTCCAGCATACCAGAATCAGCCACCACAATGAAGTATGAAAATTGATCCTTAAAAAATGCACTGAAATGTCATTCAGAGAGATTGAGGGCCAGTTATTTAATGCTCAGATGTATTCACCCTCCCCCAACCAGGGCACACAGTTGCTTCCTGCTAATGCTAACAAGCTTCCAAATTATTATCAAAATTAAAGGTACATAGGGAACCTTGAAACATGGGAGGCATACCTGAGAGCAAGGTGAGTAGATCATTAATTAAATTTCTCTCTTCTGTGGACAACTTACCAAAGGCATCAGAATTTTAAACTGGGACCTTTTTTCCCCCAGATTAGCTGGGTTTCTAATACAAACATCAAACCATGGAGGTTGAAACACAAGTGAGTACTTCATAAATATTCCCTGGAAGGAAAATATTGCCAGGAGATTTCTGAAGAGGGCATGGAGCATCTGCCTTAGAGGGCCACCACTAAACTTGTCCTGTTGCCACTTTGCTAAGGAAAGGAGGAGCTCAAGAATGCTGTGGGGTTGAGGTGGTAGGGAGTTAAGAAAGACCAGCCAACCAGACAGCTGAGTAACACAAATCAACTCTCGGGGTTTAAATAGCTCTGTCCTGAAGCATCGTCATGTCTAGAAAACCAATGTATCAACTTCTACCATTAATGTCCCTTTTAAAAGAGAATAATGTGGGTTGTCATATCAATGCTTTTGGGATCCTGTCCCAACTCAGAGCCCTGACTTGACTTCTTTTCCCTACAAGACCTTTCTTTTAATAACAGTAACAATAACAACAATAGTAACAACTGATGCTAATTTACAGCAGGCACTATTTGAAGGACTTCACATATATGAACTCATTAATCCTCACAACAACCCTACCAGGTTGTTACTATTATCTCCGCTTTATAGATATGTAAATTAAGTCACAGAGATTAAATAATTTAACCAGGATTGCACAGCTTCTAAGTGATGGTGCTGGAGTTTAAACCCAAGTCTGTCCAATTTCAGTGCCCCCTCACTTAACCTCTATATCAGTGGTTTTCAAAGTGCAGTTCCTGGACCAGCACCATTAGCATCACCTGGGAACAAAATTCTCAGCCCTCTCTCCCCACAACCTGCCCCCAACAGACCTACTGAAACAAAAACTCTGAAGTTTGGTTATTTTAACTTTACTTTTACAAGACACACAGGTGATTCTGATGTACATGACAGTTTTGGGACTCACGCGCTACATGATACCGCCTATCCCTAAAGGGTAGTTGGGGATATAGAACCTTCAGCCCACAAAGAGTCCAGTCAGGATATTGCTTGATATCTCGCCATTTGCCATCTTATGATAAAACTGGAGCACGAGATGGTAATTCCATTTGATTGTGGGCTTAGGTTAATCATAGATGTTTGAGTATCACACCTTTTTCCTAGGAAAATTCCACATGCAGATCAGTAACAGTAGATCCATTTTTCAAATGCGGAAATCAAAGCCATTTAAGTCATTGGAGAATTGGGTTTCAAAAACCTCATTTAGTCTGTTTTCCCTCCTCCAGAAAAGTAAACATAACCAGTTTGAGGGCAGCAGGTAATTATCTCCATAAAAATTTTTAAAGTATCTAGAGACGGAATAAGAAAATAACCCTTGAGACTTGGACTGCAGAGTTGTAGTCTTTCAACCCAGGCGTCATCTGATCTCCTTTATTTCTTCCCCAGTGCCATTCTTCTATAGTCTTTCTACCAGAAGGACCCAGCTTGGCATTTTCCAAAGAGTGTGTGTGTGTGTGTGTGTGTGTGTGTGTGTGTGTGTTTGTGTGTGTGTGCACCACACACGTGCACTATAAGACTTTAATCCCCTCAGATGCTTGCAAGAAAAGGGTTACAGAGTCAAATCAAATTAAAATCAAATTAGCCTGTAAAGGCTGGGCACGGTGGCTCACGCCTGTAATCCCAGCACTTTGGGAGGCCGAAGTGGGTGGATCACCTGCGGTTAGGAGTTTGAGACCAGCCTGGCTAACATGGCGAAACCCTGTCTCTACTAAAAATACCAAAAAATTAGCCGGGTGTAGTGGCGCTTGCCTGTAACCCCAGCTACTCCGTAGTCTGAGGCAGGAGAATCACTTGAACCTGGGAAGCGGAGGTTGCAGTGAGCTGAGCTTGCACCATTGCACTCCAGACTGGGTGACAGAGACTCCGTCTCAAAAAAAAAAAAAAAAATCACCTTGTATTTATCGAGCATTTCCTAAAAGCCAAGTACTCTTCTAAGCAGTTTGAATATATTAAAACCAATCTGATGTAAATATTACCATTATCCCCATTTGACAGATAAGGACACCTGGAGCACAAAAAGATAAAACAGACTTTTCCAAGGTCCTATAAGGAGCAAGCAACATATCCTAGCTGGGTTCTAAACCCAGAAAATCTGCTATCAGAGGCCCCCACTCATAACACCATGGTTTACTGCCTCTTTTTGAGAAATTCTGCAGATTTCATCTGTGATTTTCCTCTATCAGAAAAAATCTCCATATACATTAGCCCATTTGGAAGTCCTGCAGTAGAGAAATGTGCTTATATTTTATAACCCAATGTCTCCCAAACTTACTTGATCAGGGAATCCTGTTTTGTAACACCTGTTAAGCTCTCCAGAACTAAAGGTCTTAAAAACACACTTTAGAAAAACTTAATTTGGCCTGAGGAGGACCACTCTTTTGTCCACTCTGTAAGTCACTGTGAGAAGACAGATGGAATAATGGAGAAGAAAAGTATGTGCATGTATATGCATGCGTGTGTGTATCTTAGAACAGTGCCAAGAACAGAATAAGTGCTATGTGTTTACTCTTGTTGTTGCTGGTGATGGTGGTGGTTGTGGTGGTGTCATTCTTAACACATATCTAATGCCTTTATTACATCTTTGGCTAATCTCGAAGAACAAGAAAGACAATTATATCATCATGAGGGAAAGAAGCTTATTTTATTTCTCTTAGAGTACACAAATGCAATTGGTATCACTGACAGCAAAGGCATCATGCCACCATCTCAGCCTTTGCATGGGCAACACTTAGTAAGAGGGAAACACAGCATACCACCCACTGTAATACAAATGACTCTGTCTCTGTGCATATTGTTAATATTGGGCAGCTTCCTCCATCCCCCACCCCACTTCTTGGAAGCTCCAAAGTGCTTACCACCTTTATGCAATTTATTCTGGAAGTTTTGGACTATTTGCTTGAGTTACTCCGGTCAGATGGAGATTTGGCATGGCATTCAGAAACCTTTCTTTCTAATCTCAGTGCTTCCAGGAATGCTGCTTGATAGCACTGAGTATTGAACCCATAGGGTGTTGGAGCAGGAGGCAGGTATGAGGAAGAAGGCAGAATTCCACGTTTGACAATTAGAAACCTCTCATACTGAAGAACAGGAGCTGGAAGGGCCCCAGGCTATCTATACTGTGATCGATCTGGTCACTCATGTCAGGTTACTATCATAATCATAATCAATAATTCCCCAAACCATATGAAGCTACAGGTAAAAGTGGGATATTAATGATCATAAACAGCATTTTCTCTGGTTTTCCCCAAAATTTATCATTATGGTATCTCTAGGTTCTCCACTCATTTCTCATAACCCCCATGGGTTTTCTCAAATCTACTCATAAAGAAGCCTTCTCCACTTTACGGACTTCCTAGACCTTTGCTACCTATACCAAACCACAGGCACCTCATCACTGCTACCAGTGCCTACCATGAAAGATGACAGCATTAATGTTTGTACCAAGGATACTGCTTAGTTCCCAAAGTCTCCAAGGCCACATCAAGCCACTGATGCTGCCTTGTACTGCTCTTTAAACAATATGGCACAAGGTGCTACTGCTGTGCCAATTACTGGAGACTGGGTAGCATCTGCAGCTCTGTGCTGCCCCTGGCATCACTGATGTGCTAACGCCTTCCAAGTGCCAAAGCTGAGTTCTGCTCCCTAGAAACCCCATGTGCCAAAGTTGGCTATGTTCTGAGCTAACTCTCAATTAGGTAGGCATAAAAGCTGTGCTGCCATATCTTTCTTCCAATATCCCACAGAGATCTTTAGAGAAACTACTGTTTTTTTCTGTTTGTGTTTTATTTTTACTTTCAACACCTCTTTACCTAAGATTTAGACATAAGTTCCTGGGAAACTAGATCGATGGGTAAATCTTAATGGTGGGCAATAGACTATGCTCAGATTTGCCCCAACGCTCTAAGAACTAAGCCTATTTTATTGGACTGAGCATGTCCAATAGCATGTCTATTAGGGTATGTGACTCCCTTTCTTTTTTTTTTTTTTTTTTAAGATGGAGTCTCGCTGTCACCAGGATGGAGTGCAGTGGCAGGATCTTGGCTCACTGCAACCTCCACCTCCCTGGTTCAAGCGATTCTCCTGCCTCAGGCTCCCGAGTAGCTGAGACTACAGGCACGCGCCACCACCCCCAGCTAATTTTTGTATTTTTAGTAGAGACGGGATATCACCATGTTGGCCAGGATAGTCTCCATCTCCTGACCCCGTGATCCACCCACCTCGGCCTCCCAAAGTGCTGGGATTACACGCGTGAGACACCGCCCCCGGCCTGTGGCTCTCTTTCTAAGACACTCCTTACAGCCCATGAGGAAGTAGGATGAGGTGTCTCTTTACAGCACATCCAAAGATATCTGAATCCTAGTGGAAAACCTAGACTTGTCTCTTACTAGGCTGTCTTCTACAAGAGACTTTATTTCCAGCATGTCAGTCTTGCAAACCAATCTAAAAGACTGCAGGAAGATGCATCGGACTAGACAGCAAACAATCAGAATCCAAATTCCAGTTCTATCATTTATCAGCCATGTGATCCCTGGGCAGGCCATTTAACCTCCATCTACTGGGATAATAATAACTCCCGTGCCTACCTCAGGTTTGTCCATTCAAGAAGTATGTATTAAGCTTCTTTCTAAAGAAAAAGGCACAATTCTGGGTCTGTTGGAGATAAAATGAATAGTCACAGATTTTGCTAGCTAACATCATACAAACTAATGATAATATTTTTAAGAAAGTATTAGTTGAATACATAGTAGTTGCCCTGCGCTTTACATGTTATCTCTTACCTCACAGAAACCCTATAAGATGTGCATAATTAAGCCCATCTTACAAATGTAGAAAACAAAAGTTTAATGAGGATCATAGATTTGTTCAAGTCACACATCTAGGAAGTGGTGGATCTGGGATTCAAATTCAGGTTTGTCTGAAGCCAGAGTCTATGATTTTTCCACTAGACCATACAGCCTCACGTATAAATAGCTATAATATGAGGTAGAAATTTATTCATTTCATAGGGCATAGATGAAGTGCCATAGAATCAAATGAGATGCATATGAAAGTGTTTTATAAACAGTCAAGCTGACACAGTTATAAGGTGTTTCTGTTATTGTCATTAGGGTAAGTGCTCTATAAAATATGCTGGCTATAAAATTCCATCTGTAAATAGGAGTCAACCAAGTCTTGTGGAGATCAAAAAGAAAGGAGTATTTAATTTCAGCTGCAACAGATGATTGGAAAGCAACTGGTGCCTCAAATTTGATCACTCTTCTAAATATTATTGCCCAGCATCTGTATATGGGCATGGGCAATCTATGTGAATGGATCAGAGCCCCCAGAGGTCAATGATACCCTCTAAGCAGAATGAAAATTAGTTCAGCACATTGCAGCACACTAGACAGGCCCCCTGAGAAGACATTTTTGACGGGCTATTAAAGTCACCTGGTGAAGCAGGGCCTTGCTCAGAATGTGTGGACTACTGTGATCACTATGAGCAAGACCATGTACCCCAGCAGGATATGAAGAGCTGGCTTTTCAATGCAAACTGACACAGGGTCTCTTTATTGTGAGTTCAAGATCTAATAATCACAGCTTACATTTACTGAGCAGCTACTGTGTGCCAAGCACGGAGCTAAGCACAGAGTACATCTGAAGTCATCATATTGTGATAAAAGCTCATTGTACTTACCTGATTTAAGAACATGAGTTTTGAAGTAATACAACCCATTATCCATTCTAATTTGGACAAGTTAATTAACCTCCCTCTGAGACTCAGTTTCCTAATCTGTTAAGTTTAATAAGTTAATAAGTTTAATATAGTAAAACAATACTATACCTATCACATATAAAATGTTCAATAAATGATAAACAATGTTGTTGCTGCTGTTATTATTATTATACTTTTCTGTTGAAAGTCTAGAAGGTGGTATTCTTTTTACTTCTAGGAAATGGTACTATAAAGTTCATTCTAGGCATAATGGTTACTATTGCATAACAAATTACTCCAAAATATAGCAGCTTAAACAACTCACATTTAGTATCTCAGGTTTTGTGGGAATCTAGACATGGCTAAACTGAGTGCTTTAGGGTCTCTCACAGACCCATAATAAAGTTGTTGGCCAGGGTTAGGGTCTCATCTCAAGGTTCAACTGAGGGAGAATCTACTTCTAGCCCACTCATGTGGTTGGTGGCAGGATTCATGTCCTCACAGTCTGTTGGAATGAGGTTCTTCACTGGCTATTGGCTGGAGCACACCCTTAGCTTTTTGCCAAATGGGCCTCTCCAACATGGTATCTTGCTTCGTCAAAGCCAGCAAGAGGGAGAATCAGCTAGGAAGATGGAAGTCACAGTCTTATAACCTAATCACAGAAATGATATTCTATTATTTTTGCTCTGTTCCATTTCTTAAAAGCAAGTCCTTAGTCCCAGTTTACACTCAAAGAGGATTACACAAGGGCATGAATATGAGAAGGTGGGGTTCACTGGGGACCATCTTAGGAATCTGTCTACCACAGTGGGAAAGGTAATAAACACAAAAATCAAAGAAAAACCTCTAAAGGGCTTTGGAGTAGGAAATTCAGATTCAAAGTTAATTGTGAAAATAAATATAGGCTATTAACGCAACAATTAATAAGGAAAGATATTTCCATGTGTTTTGGAGGTTTTGTTTGCCTCGATGATAATAAAAGGATCATTTTCTTTGGTGAGCGTTTTTCTTAAGTTCATTTTATAATAAGATTTTAATCAATGATCATACCCATTTTACAGATGAGGAAACTGTGGCTCAAAGAAGTTAAGTAACTCATTCAGGGTCCCTAAGAGCAAAGTTGAATTGGAATCCAAGTCTGTCCAACTGTAAAATCTATGCTTTTTCTGCTACACCAGGTCACGCACACACACACACACACACGCACACACGCACACATTTAGCAAATTAGTGTGATTTGTTCCAGGTTTTCTTCATGTTTTAGTTTTGTTCAATGCCTTACTTTTGACTAAGCACACATATCTCCTGCCTTTACCTCCCATACCCATAATCCTTGCCATAAACTTTGTCCCCTTCCAAACTGAAGTACTTGTTTAGAAATTTAACACCAATTGTTTATAATACTCTGCTAGAAGGATATTTTTAACTCATACAAAACAGACATTTTGCAGGCATACATACAGTCTTCATTGACTGAACGCCTAGTACAAACACATGAGGAACTAACTTCATTAGATACTGAGCGGAATACAAATACTTCATAAGACATAGGAGATCTCTACACTCAGGGAACAATGCCATATAACATATACCAAGTGAGCTTGAGTCCCTCAAAGCAGACACTTCCAGATGAAGTCATTTCCTGTGTGGATTAACTGCTTGACACTGCAGAATGAATTCTGTACTGCATCACGTTTTCATGGTTGTACAGAAAATCGTACGTATCCAGTCCTCATCTGTGGTTTGGCTAGTAGGCTTTCTTGGATCTTGGAGATGGTGGTATTTGCCAAGGCAGGATTTCTCAGTAAGAATGGAAACATCAGTATGTATGACATGCTTCTATTTATGTTTTAAGGGTATATATGGACATATATATGATAGTATGTGCTCAGATTATTTCTGGAAAGATATGCAAAAAAAATAGTAGTTGCCTCTAAGGATGGGAACTGGAATGTAGGTAGGAAAGAGAGACTCACTTCTCACTGTATAATCTCTTGTATAATTTGAACTTGCTAACATGTTTATGTATTACTTTTTTACTCAAAATTTACTTAAAATAATTTTAAAGATTCAAAAAATAAATCAGGAGTTCTTAACTAGGTAGCACATCAGAATTTCTTATACGGTTTTTGTCAAAATACACATAGAGAGAGTTTAACCTTAATAGCTGTGGCTCTGGAATCAGATTACATACATTTGGACATCTCCCCCACTCGGCAAGACACGGGGCAAATTATTTGACCTCTCTAAGCCTCAGTTTGCTCCTCTGTAAATGGTAGCTCTGTTGTAAAGCCTGCTTTCCTAAGAGCTGGGATGAAGGGAGGAGTTATTGTCAAGGCCTAATCTTTCCTGGAATTTGATTCAACTAGAGATGTAAGGAAAAAGATGCTCTGATCCATCATCCCACATTTCTAGATGGGAATAGGAATAAGTAATCGCATTGTGTCTATGGATTTGAAATTAACAAGCAGTGACAAGACTTGTTTCCCCGAGGCATCAGTTACTATCACCAACAGTCTCTATTGTCTCCATTTTGTTTAAAAATAGGCCCCATTTATAGCTGGAAGAGGAAAAGTCTTTCCAGTCTTACTAACACTTTGCTGGTGATGAAGAGTTGTAAAACACAATTTGCTCCTCATTCCATGGGAATTGAAGGGCCTGCTTGGCTTTCTGGTGTTAGATCAGAAAAAGGAAATGGAATGGTCTGAGAATTGGACAAACCTCCACAGAGCTGACCAGAAAAGTCCTAAGTTCCAAGTTGCCCTTTCTGTCCATCTCTTTCATTTATGCTCTAAATCTAGGGCACTAAAATTAATCCTTGCCTCATCATTCTAAACGAGCTTTCACTCCTTTTACCAGGCTATAGCGCACCAAAATACTTTGTTTTAAGCATGAAGAAGAGAGAGACTGGTGGAAAGAAAGCACTGATTGGATATTTCCAGAATTAAGAAAATTCGAGTCTGCTATCAATAAACATAATTTCACCAAGGGATTTATTTTTCCAACATGGTCTAAAAAGATGATTGTTGTTAGTAGGCAAATGGAATGCATGCTTCTTAATCTAGAATGGCACAAATTTCCTGAGATATAATGAATCCTAAATGGCAGCTTCCAGGATATAACTATGTTGCCCCAGTATGTAGTTTTCTGGTACTATTTACTCCATTAAGAGCCAATTCTGAAGTATTGGGTGTTATCCCGAAGTGGGGAGACTAGAGTGGCTTGTGGAAGTAGAAGGACATGATCGTGGCAGGGACATACAGCAACATGTTTCCATTCAAGGCCGAGGAATCAATTGGAGAAGATTTTACAAAAAGAAAATTCCTAGGTACTTCCTCAAATCTACTGAATCAGAATCTCCAAAGAGTGGTAACAGAACTTGTACAACATTAATAGGTACAAAGCTTATATTTATTGAGTATTTTCTATGTGTGCCAGGTACTGTGCTAAGCATTTTGCATGCATTATCTCATTTAATCCTCACAATAATCTTCATAAAGTTTAAGTAGTACTGTTATCACCATTTGCAGAGGCCCAGGACTGTTCACATTGTGCTCCTTGTTACGCATCTTTCTCAGTGTTCTCCCTTGGTCCATTTGGAAACAAATGCTCTTCTGTACGGCCCAAATTGTTGGTTTATTTCCCCTCTATCTTACCCATCTTATGGTTCTGCTTCCTTGGTGGAAATAAAAGTATGTTCTCAACTGAAAACCAGACAAGATCCAAGCCCACAGCCCTGCTTGCCTTGTACTGCTGCCCCATCTTGCTCAGGGACCTACAGAACATACCAAGGCTGCTTTGAAAATTAGACCTGAAATCGTGCCACTGTACTCCAGCCTGGCAACAGAGCAAGACTCCGTCTCATTCTTAATTTTACACAAAAAAAAAAACATCTGGAAAGAAATTCTCTTTCAATGTGCAAATCATTCAACAGAGGGATAGTGGAGGCCATAAGACCATCTTTTGAAGGCCAAAGGGTCTTCTCAGTTTTAAAACAGCAATATATGTCAACTTCCACAACTAGTTAATTACAACAATAATAATAGCTAAAATTTATTGAATATTATGTTTGAGTCACTGTACTATATACTTTAAATTTATTATCCCATTTAATTCTCAATATAACCCTATAAGGCAAGTATTAGTATTATCCCCTACTTTATGGGTGAAAAGACTTAAGGCCCAGAAAGGCAAAATGATTTGCCAGAGATCACCCTGCTATTCATTGATAGAACTGGGACCAAATCCAGGTCTGTCTGACTACAAAGCTCATATACTTAACCACTTAATCCGTAATGTCAGGACCAAAAGAAGAAATATAATTTGACTTGTCTTTAATTATGTTTGTGTGTGTGTGTGTGTGTGTGTGTGTGTGTGTACATCTGAAAAGAAAAGCATTTTCTTTTTTTTCCTCAACTTTTATTTTAAGTTCAGAGGTACATGTGCAGGATGTGCAGGTTTGTCACATAGGTAAACATGTGCCATGGTGGTTTGCTGCACAAATCATTCCATCACCTAGGTATTAAGCCCAGCATCCATTACCTATTCATCCTGATGCCCTCCCTCCCCCTGTCCCCCCCAACAAACCCCAATGTGTGTTCCCCTCGTGTATCCATGTGTTCTCACCATTCAGCTCCCACTTATAAATGGGAACATGTGGTGTTTGGTTTTCTGTTCCTGCATTAGTCTGCTGAGGATAATGGCTTCCAGCTCCATGCATGTCCCTGCAAAGAACATAATCTCGTTCCTTTTTATGGCTGCATAGCATTCCATGGTGTATATGTGCCAAATTTTCTTTATCCAGTATATCATTGATGGGCATTTAGGTTGATTCCATGTCTTTGCTATTGTGAATAAGCATTTTATTTTCTAGTCTACTTGACCATAGGAAGCAAAGTTTGTAAATTAGTTGAATTTTTAAAAAGGATTGCTTTCTCAGAAATTTCTGATGGTAGCTTTGTGGCCTGTCTGACTGATATGATAGAAAGTCAAGATTGCAAATAAGTATGTTAAAACTATTGTTCTGGCCTGGCATGGTGGTGCATGCCTGTAATCCCAGCACTTTGGGAGGCCAAGGTGGGTGGATAACTTGAGTCCAGGAGTTCAAGGCTAGCCTGGGCAACATGGTGAAACCCTGTCTGAAAGAAAGAAGGAAAGAAAAGAAAAGAGAAGAGAAGGAAGGAAAAGAAAGAAAGAAAAAGAAAGAAAGAAAGAAAGAAAGAAAGAAAGAAAGAAAGAGAAAGAAAGAAAGAAAGAAAGAAAGAAAGAAAGAAAGAAAGAAAGAAGGAAAGAAAGAAAGAGAACTATTGTTCTGTTATCAAGCAGTATAAAGAGGAAGGAATTTCTTCCTCCAAAGTTCACATCTGAGGCGATTGCCCAGCACCCAATTCATTTCTCAGGAGGAGAATCTCACTCTTAGTATCATCCCCAAAGCACATATTTCTACCTTGATAGCATAGATAGCTAGCTCTTTTAGCCCAAATGATTACATACAGATCAGCAATTCTGAAACCCTATGCCCTACTCAGAGATTTTCCAGTTCTCTCCCTTCCTTTTAAGTAGATATCTTGAAAATGCTCCCACAAATACATTTTTAGTCCTGAGAAATGCAACGACTTTTCCCCTACCACCTATAATCAAATTGTCTCAGTAATAAGAAGCCTTTGTCAATACATGCCACTGCTTTTGGAGTGGAATGCAGAAGCCTAGAATCTGTCCCCTTGCAGCCCATGAGTCTGTTTATATTGATGGCCTCTCTGAGAGATAGGAAAGAGACACAGAGTTCTCAGTAGTGTAGAAACACCTTCCTTTCAAGCTGCTACTGCCTATCCTTTAGGTAGTTGAGCTATCAGAGATGGGAAAGGGAGGTGGCAGGTGGATTAGGTATGAAAGAACTAACTTTCCCATTAGAGTCAGCAAATGGAGAATCCATGCCCATTGCAACAAAACACTTAAGTAGTCTCTACATCTTGGTCTTTCACTCTGAGACTTTCCTTCTCACCCTCTTTAGTGTCTTCCTGTGTGTTCCTACCACACACACACAGTGGCATACATATATGTCCTGCTATACCACCTCTGCCTATGGTTTACTCTGTCAATCTGACTTCCAATAAGCCAGGGCAATTACATAGAAATGCCCCAGGCATAGGTTTACATTTGCTTACAGAATCAACCGCATGTCTCTGTAACTATACACACAAATCTCCTATGGGCACACCTCACTTTTCACCAAAGGACACTCCTGATCAAATTTTTATGATAGAAGCCAATTTAAATTCTAATTCAAATGACTTTCCTAAATCACTTTTACATGTATAAGCATTTATTACAATAAATTTAATTGATGGTGGGCACAAAATCAAATAAAACATGGATGGAGATACCTTACAAGCTGTAAAACATTAATAAAGGTGATATGGTTTGGCTGTGTCCCCACCTAAATCTCATCTTGAACTGTAGTTCCCATAAACCCCACATGTCATGGGAGGGACCCGGTGGAAGGTAATTGAATTATGGTGGTGGTTTCCCCCATGCTATTCTCTTGACAGTAAGTTCTCACAAGTTCTGATGATTTTATAAGGGGCTTCCCACTTTGCTCAACTCTCATTCTTCTCCTTCCTGCCACCCTGTGAAAAAGGACATGTTTGCTTCCCCTTCTGCCATGATTGTAAGTTTCCTGAGGCCTCCCCACAGGCCATGCTGAACTGTGAGTAAATTAAACCTCTTTCCTTTATAAATTACCCAGTCTGGGTATGTCCTTATAGCAGTGTGAGAACACTAATACAAAAGGTTAGTTGTCATCATTGTTCACTAAGCACACAGGGGTGATAATGAGTACAATGTAAAGGGCCCCACTGTAAACTATTTTTATAACATTACGAATTCTTCTTTAATGTGAATGTTTATACAAATGGATTAGAATACAGTGGGTATCATGTCTTCTTACCTTGGAGCAAACCTGCTTCCATAAGACTCTAAAATTGTTCTTCATTTCTATTATATCCAAATTAGATTAGTATTTTTTTAAAGCAATGATGGATGTGGCATTAAAAGAGCATTGAATGAGAAAGGGTTTTGATTCTCTTTCTGTCATTACTTAGCTGCTTTTTATTGCTCCAACTTCCTCATATGTCTTAAAAAGTGGTCATAACATAATCCTGCCTATGTAATATGGTTATTGAAAAAGATAAAATGAAATAATAGATGTGAAGACAAAGCTTTATAAAGCATAAGGCAGTGTGGTGTGCAGATGTCTTAGTCTGTTTGTGCTGCTATAACAGAATACTACAAACTCGGTAATTCATAAATAATAAAAATGTATTTCTCACAGTTCTGGAAGCCAGAAAGTCCAAGATCAAGGTGTAGGCAGGTTTGGTGTTTGGTGAGGGCCTGGTCTCTACTTCCAAGATAGCACCTTTAATTCTCTGTCCTCATATGGTGGAAGGGATGGAAGGGTAAAATAATAACTAGTTCTCTCTAGCCCTTTTATAAAGCACTAATCCTATCTATGAGGGCAGACCCCTTATGGCCTAGTCACCACGTAAAGGCCTCACCTCCTAATATGATATCATTGGGGATTAAGTTCTAACATGAATTTTGGAGGGGACACAGATATTCAGACAATGGCAGCAGAATTCTACAAAGATCTCCAAGATTTGGGCCTCTAGTGTACACACACCTTCTCCCAATTATTCAATCCAACATTAAGTGAAGCCGTAAAGGGATTTTCCCAATATAATTCAAGTTCCAAATTAGTTGACCTTAAAATAGGGAGACTATCTGAATGAGCATGACCTATCACATGAGCCCTTTAGGTCTGAGATTTAAAACACAAGAAGATACACATTGTTTGCCTATATCAAAATATCTCATGTACTCTATGAATATATATACCTACTACATACCCACAGAAATTAAAAAAGTTTCACTTTGAGAGGCCAAGGTGGGCAGATCACGAGGTCAGGAGATTGAGACCAGCCTGGCCAACATGGTGAAACCCCATCGCTACTAAAAATACAAAAATTAGCTGGGCATGGTGGCACGTGCCTATAATCCCAGCTACTCAGGAGGCTGAGGCAGGAGAATTGCTTGAACCCAGGAGGCGGAGGTTGCAGTGAGCCGAGATCGTGCCACTGCACTCCAGCCTGGCCACAGAGCTAGACTCCATCTCAAAAAAAAATAAAACAACAACAACAACAACAACAACAAAACAAGTTTAAAAGAAAAAATAAAACACAAGAAGTCAACATGCTGTTGCTAGCTTGAGGGTGGAAGGGGACCATTTGATAAGAAAACACTCTAGGAGCTGACAGCAGTCCCCTACTGACAGACAGCAAGGAAACAGGGACCTCAGCATTACAACAGAAAGGAACAGAATTTTGCCAGCAACCTGAATCAGTACTG
This sequence comes from Hylobates moloch, assembly GCF_009828535.3. Classification (NCBI taxonomy): domain Eukaryota; kingdom Metazoa; phylum Chordata; class Mammalia; order Primates; family Hylobatidae; genus Hylobates; species Hylobates moloch. The sequence continues at coordinate 101,994,568 of NW_026652282.1, read as the reverse complement.
AAACAGATTTTTCCTCAGAGCTTCTAGATAAGAACTCAGCCTGGCTGAAACCTTGATTTTACCCTGTGAGATTCTGAGCAGAGGAACAAGCTGAGCCACACTGTACCTAGACTTCTGGCCTAAAGAACTATGAGCTAATAAGTACATGCTGTTTTTTGCTGCTAGGTTTGTGGTAATTTGTTATGCAATAATAGAAAACTAATATAAGTGACATGCAGCTACCAAGCATTATTTTCTGCCAGCCATAAGTAGAAAGAAACACTAATTTTGGAGCTAAAAGATCTGGGATTAAATCTTAGATCTTGGCTGTGTAACTGGACACATCACTTAACCTTTCTGATTCTTTTTTTCCTCACTTATAACACTGGGATAATCTATATTTATTAGGATTGTTGTGAAGATTAAATAAGGTAACACAAAAACCTGCTAGCATCATGCCTGGCATATAGCAGATGGTCTATAAATTTTTTCAATAACATTTCATAAACTTGTATATTTATTTATTGTGTCCACTTTGTGCTAGGCATCACGCTATGCCCTTGGGATACGAAGACATCTAAGACATGGTCTACGCCCTCAAGGAGTTTAAAGTATAACAGAGACAGATGAGTAAATCAACAATTTCTATACAGAATGATCTCTATTGTGATAGAAAGCCACAGATGGTATTATGGAAGCAGAGACAAGGAACAACTTGATCAGGCTGGGGGTTCAAGGAATGTTTCTCAGAGAAAGTGATGCTTAACTTGCAGTTTAAAGTGCTGATTCTCAAACTTGAATGCACAGTGTAATCACCCATGGAGCTTTAACACATACCAATATCTCCCCACTCCACCAAGAGATTGTGATGTAATTCATCTGGGGTGTGGCTTGGGCAGGGAAAACTCTCTGAAGATGCAGCACGTGCAAAAGCCCCAAGGTATGAAGCTGCATCAATCAGGAAACTACAAAGAGTTCCATATGACAGGCATGAAGGGAGGTGTGTCAGGGAGTGGTGGTACATGATACTGAAGAGCAGCCAGATTAGGCAGGACCCTGTATGCTAACGTGAAGAGTTTGGAATTTACACAGAGGGAAATAAGAAGCCATTGAAAGATAGAGAGATGCATGATCAGATGTCTTTACATTTCTAAAAAGAAATTACTCTGGTTACCATGTGGAGGACAAGTGATTGAGAAGATATCAGACAGGTGAGGGAAATCAGTTGAGAGGTGTTCCAGTAAACCAGGTGAGAAATGAGGACCACACCTAAGGCAGTGCACTGAGGATGGAGACTGAGTGGACAGGACAGGTTCAAACAATATTAAGGGAGTAGAACAAAAAAGACTTGATGACTTACTGAATATCAAAGATGGAAGAGGGGAGTCATTTGTGTATATCTGCATGGGGTGGGGACATTTAGAGTGAACATAGACTGGGATACAGATATGTCTAGGTATACCTAATAAACTAATATAGCCAAACATCAGTTCCCTGGGTCCTGTGTTAAGAAGTGTGAGTTATTGCTGTTAATATGATCTCTATTTTCATATCAAGATAGTCATCTGTGGAAACTTGCAGTAATCCTAGGAAGACTCCAAGGCTTCCAGCTTAGGAAACCGAGAGGACATATTTTAGTGAGAGCTTCCCTGGTAATTGCTCAAATTAATAATAACAGAAATCCAAGACTGTAAGTACAGGGAGGGTTGAACCTCACTAAGCTGGAACCGCAATGCGATCTGGGGCCCTAGCTGGCTCTGGACCTATATGCTAGTGTTCCATCGTTAACCCAACTCAGTTCTACTCTTCAGTCTGATTCTTTCTGTTATGCTACCAGATAGCAGATTTTTTTTTTTTGTGGAAGCAGAATGATATTAGCATATTAATTATAATAGTTCCTATCCCATTATTTCCTGTTATCATTACTGTTTTCCCATTCCTCCCACTCATACCAGAGGGCTCCTTGGGCGACACAGAAAATGAAGCAGATGAGAAGCAAAATCATTATATGCTAGTGGGAATCCCTGTGCCCTACAAGCCTGAGCCAATTTCTTGGGGACAATCATAAAACCAAATGAATAGGCTGGGCGGGGGTTCAAAAGTAAACTGGACATGTGCCTAACTTCTTGGATGGAGCCCAGAGAAGTGGAAAGCCCCGCAGACTTATCCCTCACCAATATGCAAAAGGAGCAATAGAGATGGTTGTGTCACATATCTATGCAAAGGAACTGAGATACCCTCATGGAACTTCCCAACAGTGGCGTGAGGAGCAGTTAGATGTACCCCTCTGGGTACAGAGGAGCAAGGAAATAGCTGAGAGAGAGCTGAAATCAGAAAGACTTGGTGATCAGGACAATAATCTAACAGTGGATGGCTTTCTACCACAGTAGAAAGAGAAAACACCACAAACATAGATGCCATCTGCAGCTGGGATGGAGGAGGTTGGCAGTCTGAATTCACTAAGGAAACCCTGAACTAACTGAAAATTAAAATGACTGAAATTAAGTTTCTGCCAACTGGCCAAATGGAAGCTGAAAACAGATATAGGAAACAAACACGTTACATTTTATAATAAGTTACATAATATGGACTGAGATTCCTATCCAACTACATTTACTTCAAGTTGAGGCTCTTTGTGAAGGAAGAAATCTGACTGTGCCAGTTTATATTGCATGCTAGGCCATGGGGTCACTAGCCAGTGAGGAGATTACTGTCCTTGAAGTAGCAGATGCTCATTCCTGATCCAATAAGGAGAAGCAGGTCTGAAATTATTAGTTGAGGCTGATTATTAGCAGATTGCTCTCAAAGAAACCTCAGTGGCTTAACACAAAATGGCTTAATGGTTTATTTCTCACACATGCTATAGTCTAATATGGAACATGGAGTGGCGTGGATGGCTTGGCACCATGCAGTCATTCAGATATCCATGCTGTTTCCATTATGTGGCTTCTGCCATCTTTTAGGGTCTCTGGGTCTTCCACTGGATCCTCTTTTTCTGGCAGGTTAATGTGCCAGGCCTAGAAGTGGCACTCATCATTTCGGCTCACATTCCATTGACAAGAACTGTAATACAGCCCCATCTAGGAGCAAGGGGGCAGAGAAATGCCATCTGGCGGTATACTCAGGAAGAAGAGGAGAAGACAGACATTATTGAGCCCTAGTTGTCTCAACCAGGGAAGTGAGGACTGAGGAAGGGTCAAGCTAGATGGCGGCAGTCATTTTCCTTTCCCCTCCCCAAAAGGTTCTGTACAATGCTTTTCACTAATGAGTAAAACTTAGAGAAGTTCCTGGAGTAACATCTGTTTTTAGAGCAGAAGTTTCCACAATAGATAATTAATGCTATGGAAAAGATAGGAGGAAGTGAAGTTCCTCACATTAAAAGCTGCCTAACTGAAGGCTTCAGACAAGAGGAAAAAAGCTTGAGAAACTCACTCTGAAGACTATTACATAGGTTGATTATAGGCATAATGACCCATAAAGCTTGGAATTCCATACTGTGTCAGAGCCTCCAGGTATGGAGCATTCTTGAATCTAATTTGTATTCTAACCAAAAAGTAAAAGGCCAACCACCAACAAACCAACTAAAAAACCCACCCAGTTCCCTTGACACACTTTGCTCTTAAGGGAATATGGACAGAAACACTTAAAGTGAGCCCCTTAACTCAAATTGAGCCCCTGAATCCCAATAATTTAATATCTATTGGCTGTGTGTTAAACTCCTAATAAATAGCTTACATTTCAAACTCTGTTTCAGCAACTGCTTCCACAGAATCCAACCTACAACATCAGACCAGGTCAGTTCAGTGACAATGCCAAGTGTGCTTAGTGCAGAAAAAAGCAAGTGACTTCTGGGGCACTTGGTCAGGGCTCAGGGTCACTGCCTGAACGGTTGCCAAGAGACAGAAGTTTGATTTTCCCTGGCTACAAGTCTCTGGCACTGAGAACTACATATATTTGTTGAGGGCCCTGAAACTGAAGACAAATCTGATGACAGAAAGACAGAAGGAGGAGACCTTATCCCTGGGGAGAACTATCCATCAATATAGAGGCTTAGTTAAACGAATTAGGATGCGCTGCTATACCAGAATGATCCACAGCACTTAAAAAGAAAGAGACAAAAGTACATTTGCTGACATGAGAGAATGCCCAAAATATATGGTTATCTGAATTTTAGGAAGCAAGTTTTAGAAAAACTTTTGTAATATGATACCATTTTTAAATTAACACAATGCAGTCACATTTTAAATAAATTGGAATTATAAGAATTTGAAATATTGTGATATAAAATATTTTAGCTTCAGTATATGTACAACATTTGAAATAATGCAAGTCTTCTCAAATTAAAATGTCATTAAGAATCACATAATTTCAAAGCTGGAAGTCTAAGTGAACTGTAAGTCATGTTTACACTATTGCCACATGGTGGCACCAGTTTAGCTGACAAACAGAAATTCTGGCCTTCCTTTGTCAAGGCTGGTTTTGAATTACGCAAATATCTAATTATGTGGAGCCCTCAGGAACACATTCCTTGCATAAAACACAGCTGCCCTGAGTACTGGTAGGCAGAACATCTGGAGGAATAGGTACCAAACTTAACCGCGGTCATCTCTGGAGAGTGGAAGTGGGGAGGGTGACTGTTGCTTGTCCATGTTTATATACTTACAATTTTATTATTTTTATAGTCAGTAAGAATGGGAAACAATTTCTGATTAAAATAAATGCCTTCTTTGGATTCTTAAGCAAAACCCCAAGTGTATTTCAAATGCCATGCGGATGGCAGACAACACACACTAGGCAAGGGAAGAGGCATGACATCCTTTGGCCAGACATCTGGTGCTCCATATGAAATAGAGTCAAAGCCAAAGGAATGTGAATGCCTCAGCCATTCCCGCCCTAGCGATGTCTCCATCATGTCCAAGGTTTTTTCCCAGGCTCCCTCAGCACAGCAGTCTTTAGCCCAGCAATCATGCACGTAGCCACTGGGCAGCATGACCTTACCCCTCCCCCTAATTCTGATCCTGGAGCTTTCATCAGCCTCAAAGAGCCCAGCGCAGTGGCTCATGCCTGTAATTACAGCACTTTGGGAGGCCGAGGCAGGCAGAACACTTGAGGTCAGGAGTTCGAGACCAGCCCGGCCAACATGGTGAAACCCTGTCTCTACTAAAAATACAAAAATTAGCTGGGCATGATGGTGCACGCCTGTAGTCCCAGCTACTCAGGAGGCTGAGGCATGAGAATCCCTTGAACCCAGGAGGCAGAGGTTGCAGTGAGCCAAGACTGTGCCACTGCACTCCAGCCTGGGTGACGGAGTGAGACTCTGACTCAAAAAAATAGAAGTAATAAAATAAAATAAATTAATTAATTGATAATGCCAAGATTGAAAACTTTGGCGGCTCATAATTTTGCTGAAAGAAGAATGGCCGTCGTCTTTGCTCAATAACTGCAAAATATTGTCATTTAGATTCCTAAAAACCAATTCAGATGATTGATTCAATGATGTTTCGTTTTTCATTTCTACATCATCCTTTTCTTTCTAGTCACCTTTGGATACACATCTGCTTTCAGCATTTGTCCACTTATAAACTATATCAGTAAATTTTCATGTAGAAACATAAAAGTCTTACATCCTTTTAGCAAAACAGGATGGCTCAGGTTCCTGTAACCAAATATTGCCTGATGAAGTCCTTCCTGTTGAATGACTAACTGGATAAGAATGCCATATTTCCTTTTTGTACTTGGACGTATACTATTCCCTCATAGGTTCTTAAGTTTGAAAAGTCGTATCTAAGATATTGACATCTGTAGACTCACAGTCTGAGATTTCACTTATATGATCAATTTTACCATCACCATTAGTCTAGAGTGCTGTCGTCTGTTTTGATTCATCTAATTTATCTAATCTAATAATTGGGAAATGTCTGTTCTCTGGGAACAAGTTGCTTCACTGAGACCTAGCTTCTCTAAACTTGGAACCCTTAAATAATAATAATAATAACAAAAAATGACAGACTGCTCCTTTTCAACCTTGAGTAGCTTCCCACTTTGGTTAGAATAAAGCCATATTCTTACAATGGTGTCTAAAGCCCTCACAGTCTGCCACCTCATATTCCTCTGACCTCTAACTCTTTCTGGTCTCACCCTCATTCACTCTGCTTCAGCCTTACCAGCTTCCATGCTGTGTCTCCAATACTCCAAGCATGTTCCTGATTCAGGACCTTTATACTTACTAGGCCCCCTGCCTGGAACACTATTCTCACAGACTACTTATTACTTTCAAGGGAAAAAACTGTAAGCACACAGTAGAGAAATTGGAAAACACTTTTTGAAAAGATGGTCAACGTTAGCATTATCAAAGGGGCAGATGGATATCAAGGACCTCTGTGATGTACTGAGATGGACACAGCACTACTTATGTAGTTTTCCAAATAGGGACACATAACCTCAATCTAACCATGAGGAACCATCAAAAAACCCAAAATAAGGAGTGTACAATTTTTTTCTTTTTTTTTTTTTGGAGACGGAGTCCCGCTCTATTGCCCAGGCTGGAGTGCAGTGGCGCCATCTCAGCTCACTGCAATCTCCGCCTCCCAGGTTTAAGCAATTCTCCTGCCTCAGCCTCCCGAGTAGCTGGGACTACAGGCGCCCGCCACCATGCCCAGCTAATTTCTTTTGTATTTTAGTAGAGACAGGTTTTCACCGTGTTGCCCAGGCTGGTCTCGAACTCCTGGGCTCAGGCAATTCGCCCGCCTCGGCCCCCCAAAGTGCTAGGATTACAGGTGTCAGCCACTGCGCCCAGCCTAGGACTGTTCCATTTTTTTAAAAAAAGATCTTATTCTTCAAAAATATCAATGTCATAAAAGGCAAAAGCTATGGAAATGTTCCAGATTAAAAGAGGTGAAAGAGACATAGCCAAAGGCAATACCTGACTCTAGATTGCATCCCATACTGGAGGGGCAAATAATGCTAAGAAGAATACAAATTAGTAAATTGGAAACATTGCCATAGAGTCAGTAGATTAGATAAAATACTCTATCTGCACTACATTTACTGAAGCTGGTAATTATACCATGCTTATGTAAGAGAATATCCTTATTCTAAGGAAATACGCATTGAAGTATTAAGAGGCCATGATGATATATACGTTACTCTCATACAGTTCAGGAATATATGTGCATATATACATACATATATACATAGAGAAAGAGAGGAGAGACTAAGTAAAGAGTATATGGGTATTTTTATTCTTATGACTTTTCCGTTTGATATTATTTCTAAATAAAAGGTTTAAAAGAATAAAAATAAAATAAAACCCAATCGCTCCCCATCTCCTTATCTTGCTTTAGTTTTTGTCATAGCAAACTTCACTTCTTAATTTTTATGTCATATGTCTCTTTGTTTAATGCCTTTCTCCTCTCAACTGAAGTACAAGCTCTGTAAGGATAGGAATTGTATTTATCCTGTTCAGTGCCATAGTCCTAGTGCTTACAACAGTACTGGCACACAGTAGGTGCTCAAAGAATATTTGTCAAGTGGATAAATAAATATGGGTGACAAAAGTAATGACATCAACTAACCTTTAGGGGCACTTACAATGTGCCACAACTTATTCTAGACACTTTGGATACATCACCTTATTTAATCCTCAGAAAAACCATATGAAGTAGATGCTATTGTTTTTCCTATTTATGGATGGGAAAACTGAGGTGCCAAGAGGTAAGTCTCTTGCCTAAGATGACATGACTAATAGATAAAGGAGCTGATAGGTTTCACTCTGTCACCCAGGTTGAAATGCAGTGGCACAATCACAGCTCACTGCAGCCTTGACCTCCCAGGCTCAGGTGATCCTCCCACCTCAGCCTCCTAAGCAGCTAGGACCACACGTCTGTGCCACCAAGCCCGACTAATTTTTTGTACTTTTTTGTAGAGACAGGGTTTTGCTCTGTTGCCCAGGCCGATCTCGAACTCCTAGGCTCAAGCAATCCGCCTGCCTCAGGCTCCCAAAGTGCTAGGATTACAGGCATAAGCCACCTTGCCTGGCCGCCATAGCTTTTGTTCTTAATCCTCAAAGTGTATCTCTGCCCAGCCTTACTCTTGACTTTCCTTGCCTGGGCCTAGGACTCTGAGCCATAAATCTAGCTCTGTTTTCAGGTTCTTGCTGTTTACTGGCTGCCAGATTTTCCTGACATCACTTCACTCTCTAGGTTTCTGCCTACTGTTGGAATTAGAATCCCTCCCCCAACCCCTGATCCAGCTCTGCCATCATGCCTGTTGAGGCTCCTGATTACCACTTGCCAGACCTCCCTATACTGAATGACAGACTTTTCCATCCCAGCTGGTATACAGAGCTCCTCAGCTACCTTTCCTGAGGCCAAGTGCCTGCACACATTATGACAGAAGATACACAGGAGATTGGCTTTAATTGAGAGAGAAAGGGCCAGAGGGTAAAATACTTGTGAGGAGGGCAGGCAGGGCCAGATTTAGTCCTTTAGAGGCCCTAAACACTGAAAATAGTACACTCTACCCATGCACCCATCTCCTGTTACTCAACGTAACATCTTAATTTTCAAAATGACACAACATTTACATGTGTACTAAAATTCAAGTAATTTTTCTAGATCATTTTAAACTTTTATTTCAAAATATAGATTCAAAAGAAGTTCAAAAGGTGGTACAAAGAGGTCCTATGTATCATTTACCCAATTTCCCACAATGATTACGTCTTAGGTAAGTACAGTACAATATCAAAGCCAAGAAATATACACTGGTATAAAGTGTATGTAAGGTTCTTTGTCATTTTATCACATGTACATGAGTATAACCACCACCACAATCAAGATACAGAACTATTCCATCATCACGAAGATCTCCCTCCTGACATCTCTTTAAAGTCATACCTACGAACCTCTTTCTGCTATCCCTAACCTCTGGCAACCACTAATATGCTCTTTATTTCTATAATTTTGTCATTTTAAGAATGTTATAGAAATCAGTCTTACAGCATATGACCTTTCACGCTATGTGATTCATTTATATAACATTCTTTTTAATGCTCTTGAGATCTATTCAAGTTGAGTGTATCAACAGTTCATTCCTTTTTGTTGCTGAGTAGTTTTCCATGGTAAGGATGTACCAGTTTTCGGCTATTACAAATAAAGCTGCAATGAACAACTATGTATGTGGCTGTAATTTCTTCATTTCTCTGGGATAAATGCCTAAAATGAAATTGCTGGGTAAATGATAATTGAATGTTTAGTTTTTTAAAGAAACTATTTCCTAGAGTGGCAGTACTATTTTACATTGCTACCAGCAATATATGAGTGATTCCATTTCTCCATATCCTTTCCAGTACTTGGAATTGTCAGTATTTTTAACTTTAGCTGTCCTATATTTCTAAAAGTTTTTATTTTTATTTTTTAGACAGAGTTTTGCTCTTGTTGCACAGACTGGAATGCAATGGCGTGATCTCGGCTCACTGCAACCTCCGCCTCCCAGGTTCAAGCAATTCTCCTGCCTCAGCCTCCTGAGTAGCTGGGATTACAGGTGCCCGCCTCCACACCCGGCTAATTTTTTGTATTTTTTAGTAGAGATGGGGTTTTATCATTTTGGCCAGGCTGGTCTCGAACTCCTGACCTCAGGTGATCCACCCGCTTCGGCCTCCCAAAGTGCTGGGATTATAGACGTGAGCCACCGCGCCTGGCCCCTTAGTTCTACAATTTTTTCACAAAATGTTGATTGAGATCATCAAAGCTTGTCAGTGCATGTGTGTGCATGTGTGGATACATGCATATGAGTCTCACTCTCATTTTCTTATCGGTCCCCGCTAGGCCAGTGATTCAAGTATAGGATTAGTCTGTCTTTTGGACAGATGTGCCTAGAAGGGATTTTTTTTTTTTTTTTGTGGGATCAGAGGGATGGAAAAGAGAGATGGAGTGTAATAAATGAAATTGTGGAGTTTTCACCTACATATGGGAATTTGATAAGTGATAAATTATGTAATATTTCAAATTAATAATGGGAAAATAAATTATTTAGTAAAGAATCTTGGGGCAACTGGAAGGCTATTTGGGAAAAAAAGTTAAGCTGGTCTCTATCTCACTTCGTATACTAAAATTAATGCCAGATTTATCAAACATAATAAAATAAAACTACAAGAGACCCCAGTTTTTTAAAAGATGATTTGTAATACAGAAGGCCTAATTAGTTAAAAAAAAAAAAAACTAGAAAACATTAAGAAAAATATTGACAAATTCATCTACATAGAATTTAAAACTTTAATACATAAAAACATATACAAATAAGAGTTTCGTTATCATTCTTTAATGCTTGAATTTTTAATCAAATACAGGTATTCCTCTTTCAATTAGTGTAAAAAGTTTCTAAACGGTTAAATTGGACTTCATCAAAATGTAAATATTTTCTTCAAAAGACCTCATTAAGAAAATAAAATAATTAAGCCATAGAATGAAAGAAAATATTTGCAATACATACATCTGACAAAGGACATTCATCTTGAGTATATAAAAAACACAGCTCAATAATAAGACAAAAAATCAATTAAGACATGGACAAAATATTTGAATAGACACTTCACAAAAGAAGATATAACAGTGGCCCATAAGCCCATGAAAAGATTCTCAACAAAGAAATGCAGATTAAAACCACAATGAAATATCACTCCATACCTACCAGAATGGCTAAAATTAAGAAGGCGGACAACACCAAATGTTGGTAGATGAAACTCTCCCAGGTGGGATAATGTTTCAATATTACCCAATGGTAAAGATTTTTCCCCTTAGAGAGAGGACGCCTCTGTTATGGAACAGGCTTCAGACATGTGTTACGGTGGCTTCTCTTCCCCTCCCCAGCTAAGGCCTTTCTATGATCCTCACCTTGAGAACCTGGTGGGAGCCCCCCTTGGATTGTAGCCCCCAGGAGTTTCTGACTTCCATGGTAGCCCACACACAACCTCTCCCAGAAGCAAGTATTTTTTAAAAATAATTTTTATATTTAGTCCTTATGGATAGATACATAAGAGTCATCTTGCTCTAGCCCTTGTCTTATCTAGTTGAAGCTTGTTTGTCCTATGTCCCAGTCCTTCAAGCCCTGCTGAGTGACAAGAGTAGATTCAGTAAACGAATGACTAATGGTGGCATAATGCCTTCTCTTCCCAGGTAATAGATTTACATTCTAATGGGAACCTTAAGCCAAGCAAGAGATGTGTGGTAAGGATTTCAGGCCCATGGCAGGCTGGGAAAGGAGCTAATTTTCTGTGCCCCTTTAGCCACACCAGATGCTACCTCTAACTCTAGCTAAAAGACTGACTCTGACTATTCCTCACTATGCTACATTCTGTATGTAATTACAAAACCCCAACATTTCAGAAAGAGACAGTCTTGGTGAGACTAGTACAGTGGTTCTTAAAGTATGATCTCCAGACCAGCCACATCAGCATTATCTGGGAATTCATGGAAATGAGAATTCTCAGGCTCCACCTTGTGAATCAGAAACTCTGAGGGATGGACCCAGGAATCAGTGATTGAAGAAGCCCTCCAGGTGATTCCAATGCATGTAAAAGATTGAGAATCAGGCCAGGCGCAGTGGCTCACACCTGTAATCCTAGCACTTTGGGAGGCCAAGGTGGGTGGATCACCTGAGGTCAGGAGTCCAAGACCAGCCTGACCAATATGGTGAAACCCTGTTTCTACTAAAAATACAAAAATTAGGGCCAGGTGCAGTGGCTCATTCCTGTAATCCCAGCACTTTGGGAGGCTGAGGCAGGAAGATCACAAGGTCAGGAGATCGAGACCATCCTGGCTAACATGGTGAAACTACTAAAAATACAAAAAATTAGCCAGGCGTGGTGGCAGGTGCCTGTAATCCCAGCTACTCGGGAGGCTGAGGCAGGAGAATAGCGTGAACCCGGGAGGTGGAGCTTGCAGTGAGCCGAGCTCCCACCACTGCATTCCAGCCTGGGCGACAGAGCGAGACTCTGTCTCAAAAAAAAAAAAAAAATTAGCCGGGTGTGGTGATGTATACCTGTAGTTCCAGCTACTCGGGAGACTGAGACAGAAGAATCACTTGAACCCGGGAGGCAGAGGTTGCAGTGAGCCGACATTGTGCCACTGCATTCCAGCCCGGGTGACAGAGTGAGACATGAGACTCCATCTAAAACAAAACAAACAAACAAAAATTGGGAATCACTGCTCTAGCCCAACATTTTTGTGTTACAGATGAGAACATTGAGACCCAGGTATCCAGGTTTACTAAGTTGATACCTGATAGAACCAGTGCCCTGACCCTCAATCCAGTGTTCTTTTTAATATACCACATAGCCCCAGAAACATGCTTGCTAACTACCAATGGAAAAGGTAGCAATCTCTTCCTTCTACTAAGAAAGAGCTTTAAATGTTATTAAACCTTTCAGTAAACTCAGGATGGTTACCAAACATGTGGGATGAATCAAGTACAACCACATGTATTCCAAAGGTCAATGAGAGGCTCTTCCTGCTTTTAGCATTAATTTTGCCTCCACTGACATCAGAGATTCTGGATAACAACTGCCGCAGACAAATATTTGTAGTGTTTGGCCCTCACAATCTTCTGCAAGCAGTTGGCCAGAAGAAACACATAAAACACAGAACACAGACGTATCTGGTCTTTTCATAAACAGCAAATAGAGAGCCACCGAAAACTGGCTCCCTTGGGGCTCTGCAAGAAACAGCTAGCACCTCTGGCAATGGAGGCCAGCCACACCTCACTACCTTGAAAAGTAGGGTAACTGAGTAGCCACATCTTTTAAAAGGATCCTAATTAGTGGAGCAGCTGGGAACTCACACACACAGGCAGAGCCAGGCTACCTTGGCAGCCTACTTCCTTAGATCATGTTGAGACTGGTTAATGTATATGAAAGAATGAGGGTCCCGAAACCATTCACTTGATGTCTTCGGCACTCCAGTGCCATCTTTACCACCACCATGATCCAGAAAATCCTAGACATAGCACAAGGAATGGTATCTGAGCAACAGTTACAGTTTGGGGAATAATTACAACTATAATGTGCAGCATACCATAGGGCAAAAGAAATAACTCAGGGTCAAATTAGCAGATAATCCACAAAAACTTTGTTCATAAATCGTCACTAGAGAACAAGACTGCCTTTCAGAAATTAAGAAGTTCAAAGATGGGAAGATGAGAAAGAATGAACTCTTTGATCTTTCCTTCTCTTACCATCTTTCCTTTCCTCCAATTTCCTGAATCTAGGATTCTACAGCTTTCTCTGACACTTTGTGGTATGGCTTGAATGTCTCCTCCAAAACTCATGTGAAAATTAATTTTCTGACTGGGCACAGTGGCTCATGCCTGTAATCCCGGCACTTCGCAAGGCCCTGGGAGGATCACATAAGCCCAGGAGTTTGAGACCAGCCTGGACAACAAGGCAAGACTCTGTTTGAAAGAGGGAAAGGAAGGGAATGGAAGAGGAGAGTGAAAGAAAAAAGCAAGGGAAAGGAGGGGAAGAAGAAGGAAGGGAAGGGAAGGAGAGAGGAGGGAACGGGAGGGGAGGGGAGAGAAAGAGAGAGAGAGAAAAGGAAGGAAGGAGGGAAGGAAGGAAGGAAGTAAATAAATTAACTCCCAATGTGGCAGTGTTGAGAAGTGGGGTCCTTAAAAGTTGATTGGATCATGAGGACTCTGCCCTCATGGATGGATTAATCCATTCATGGATCAATGAATTAAAGAGTTAATAGATTAATGTGTTATTATGAGAGTAGAACTATGACTGTATAAGAAGAGAAAGAGAGACCTGAGCTAGCACATTAGTATGCTCAGTCCTCCTCAACTATGCAATACCCTGAGCTACCTCAGGACTCTTTCGGAGATTTCCCATCAGCAAGAAGTCTCTCACCAGAAGCAGTCCCTCAACTTTGGACTTCCCAGCCTTCCTAACTGTAAGAAATAAGTACCATTTTTAAAATAAATTATCCAGTTTTGGCCAGGTGCGGTGGCTCATGCCTGTAATCCCAGCACTTTGGGAGGCCAAGGCAGGTGGATCACCTGAGCCCTGGAGTTCGAGACAAGCCTGGCCAACATGGTGAAACCCCGTCTCTACTAAAAAAAAAAGAAAAAAAATTAGCCAGGTGTGGTGGCACACACCCATAGTCCCAGCTACTCCAGAGGCTGAGGCAGGAAAATCACTTAAACCGGGGAGCTGGAGGTTGCAGTGAGCCGAGATGGCGCCACTGCACTCCAGCCTGGGTGACAGAATGAGACTCCATCTCAAAAAAAAAAATAAATAAATAACCCAGTTTCAAGTATTCTGCTATAAGTAACAGAAAATGGACAAAGACATCTTGCATGCTTGCTTTCTTCCAGCCTTTTTTCTTCACCCCCTACTCCTTGTTTCTTCTCTTAGACTCACTCTCCTCCAAGTATAGTCCTCTTCCTGTCCCATGCTCAGGCATGTAGCCTGATATTCAGGGGAGGTCTATAGGTTGCACCTCTCCCTCACAGCAGACTTGGGGGAAGTAGGGGCCAGCACTGTTTAGGCCTGGCCTCCACAGCTGCCAGGGTATTGGAAATCACTCAATGCCAGAGCAAAGCTTCTTTATCTTTTTAGCTCCCTTGTCAGAGGTGCATGCAGCAGCCCTGCAGCTCCCTTAGCAGGAAGTCCTCCTAAGCAGCAGAGACAGCTGAGCTACTGATGCTATGTCTACCTAAGCCCCAAGGGCTCTAGCAGCTTCTGTCTCCCCTAGGCCCCAACCCTCACAACATTAATCTTGAAGCTAGGCTGGGTTCTGACTGAACTTCTAGGCAGACCAGTGTAGAAATGGCTATTGTCACCATCTCTGCCTTACATCCCCCAGGACTGCACTCCTGTCATACTTTCCATAGGCAAAAAGCCCCACAGACTCCAGTAGATTAAACTCGCTCCCTTTTTGTTTGGACTTGGTGTTTGGATTGTTAGCCCTCTCACCAAGAAGCTAGATTTTACACCATTTTTTTATTCCCCCTAATCTAGGTTTTAGTTCTAAGCTCTCCAGCACTTGCTCTCAGCATGCCCTTGTGGCTCTGTCAATCCCTTGCTGGGGCTGAATTATAACCCCTTTTCCCCCCACCTCACATTTGTTTTTTTACCCCTCACTTTTTTCTGTCTCCTCCTCCTTTACTTTTAACCCCACTCTGTAAATTCTTCTGCCTCTTCCCCTTCTGTACCTTCCTTTTCCTTTTCTGAATACCTACTCCCTATCAAAATTATGGCACATTTAGTGTTTCACATGAACAAGACAGGGCAATCACTCTGTGAATGGGATTCAGTAACTGAAGTGTCTCTTTTTGACCTTGACCATTTTGCACAACCAATTTTCAAAGAAAATGGATTAATCAAAATTGATTTGAACTTGCTGCCCCGGTCAGAGTCTCTGAAGCCAATCTTCCCATCACAATAATTTTCCATTTTAACTGAGGCTGTCAGGATGTTAAGACAGTCAAGGGCTCTTTGCTTCCCTCCGGCCACCAAAAAGCAATTTTCGCTAATGCTGGTGAGGATTACATTAAAATTGTGTAAAAGAAAGACATGACCTCTTTTTTGTCAGCTGGTGCTCATAAGGGCTATGAAGATGCTGTCTCTCAATGGCTCTAGTGACCAAGGCTGACCTGAAATGTTATAAGTTCAGGCAGTTGGGAAGAAAGGAGGGCATTCACTTAGAATCACCATAATTCGTTACCATTGGTTGACTCATTAAACTTCACTGACTCCATTTCTTCCAAACCATTGTTCATGCTTCTTGAAATTCAGTCAAACCACCCATTTCAGATCTTTGGAAGGGGGAAGTCTGGTCCAAACTGATGCAGTTTAAATTGGTGTCCCCAACTGATTCTGATTAACACGGAGGTAGGGGAGCACAGATAGATAGTGGTACCTGTGAATTTGAAAAGGCTTCCTAGATAAATTATCTGATGCATCCAAAACGTCCAGCCCTCCAGTACTATAAACTGCCTTCTAAATTTAAAGCACAGAGTGTGACTTTAGGTGCCCCCCTCCCGCCAATCATTACCAGGTGGAAGTCTTCAAGAGGCCTGTAGGAAGAAAAATGATAAGGCGAAGATCCTCTCGTCACATACTCACTTTTAAAACCCCAAAACATCTTATTTGCACATTGTATTCTTAAGTAAAACAATTGGCCTTGGCAACAGAAGCGTCAACAGAACTATAATGCACTGATTCACTACTAGATCTTCTATTGTTATCTTTGACAAGAATGCCTGAAAATAATATTCTACGTGTTTCTAGGAAAAGAGGCTGTCTTGGGCTATTAAGGCTGCTATAACAAAATACCATTAAATGGGTACCTTATGAACAGAAATTTATTTCTTATAGTTCCAGAGGCTGGGAAGTCAAAGATCAAGGTGCCAGCAGATCCAGTGTCTGGTGAGGGCTCATTCTCTGCTTCAAAGATGGCACCTTCTTGCTGTGTCCTCACATGGTGTAAGAGACTAGCTAGCTCTCTGGGGTTTCTTTTATAAGGGCACTTAATACCTTCACGAATGGGATGAATCTCCTTCCAAAAGCCCTCCTCTTAATATTATCTCAATGGAAGTTAGGTTTCAACACATGAATTGTTGGGGGGACACAAATATTCAGACCACAGCAGAGGCCATATGAGCACTTTTTTTCAGTAGAAAAAAAAAATCCCCATGTTTTCAAACAGCTACTTAAGCACCAAGAAAACCTTCCTCAAATTAGATCCCCATTTGCTCAAAGTCTTCTCTGTTTAAAATTAGCAGTAGGCAAACTGACCACTGGTTTTAGTCCTTGATTGTAATAATCTAATTTGCCCAAAGGATTATGTGCAGTGCACAGCTGGGGCTTTTCTATCCATGGGAAATAAATTATCACTCTCATTCCTAAACATTGGCCCTGATACCTGGGCTGGGATTCTCCCTAGGGAAGTCCTGTAACTTCATTGTGCATTAAGTCTGTATGTTCTTCTGTCTTCCTGCATTCATGTATTCACTCAAATATTTATAGAATGCCTACTATTTGCCAGTCTATTGGCTGGGTACTAATTAGAGAATAGCACCAAGCAAGATAGTCACAATGTCTTCCCTCAAAGAGTTTATAATCTGTTTTTTTTCCTGGGTCACATTGTTATATTCTTGACTCGTACTCCTTTCCTAAGCCTCTTACCTGTACCAGGTGTTTATACCCTCCTCCTTGGATGAGTTGTAGGCATTAAATCCAGTCCATAGGGGTCTCCTGCTTTAACCCCATCCCCAAGACCCAGTGCCAGTCAGAGGATCTTGATAGGAAAGTAAAAAATCCAGACAAGTCAATATCGCTCCTTACTCTAGTCCTTTCTTTTGCCCAGTCATTATCTATCCATCTATACTCAGATTATTGAAACCCACATCACAGGAATCTGACGGACAGGTCTGTGATTGTTCCTTTTTCCTTTGTGTTCCCAGACACTCCCCAGTAAACCACTGGACTTGTAAGGTGCTCTGTACATTCAAATTAGAACTATGGTCATATTACCCTCATATACAGTCTCAGACCTGTACATGAAATAAAGATATAGACATAATTCAAAACCTGTATCAGTCAGTGTCCCAGGAGGAAATAGATGGCACACTCAAAATGGCTATTTTGGAGAGGGGTAAGGGTTAATATTAATAAATGGACTATTTATAAAGGTGTAGGCAGGGTAACCCAGGGCTACGAAGAGGATTTGGAGATGCCTTTACCATCATGGCCTGACTAAGAAAAGGGAGACTTTCGATGTCATCCCTACAGGTCAGCCTCCCAGGGTAGAGTGCAGGAGGGAAGGCTGGAGTGAGGACCTGAGGAGGCAGACAAAAACTATCTAGCGCAGAACTTCTCATTCAAATTTTGCAGTAATTCAGACCAGAGCTGAGATCAAGGTATTGTGCATTGATCTGGGAAAATCAGCTTTGTTAAGCAAATGAGTAGGCTCATTTTTAAACTATGAAAGAACTCATTTGCATAGAACAGTGAATGACTTTTTTTTTTTTTTTTTTTTTTTGAGACGGAGTCTCATTCTTTCGCCCAGGCCGGACTGCAGTGGCACTATCTCTGCTCACTGCAAGCTCCGCCTCCCAGGTTCACACCATTTTCCTGCCTCAGCCTCCCGAGTAGCTGGGACTACAGGCACCCGCCACTGCGCCCGGCTAATTTTTTGTATTTTTAGTAGAGACGGGGTTTCACCGTGTTAGCCAGGATGGTCTCGATCTCCTGACCTCGTGATCCACCCGCCTCGGCCTCCCAAAGTGCTGGGATTACAGGCGTGAGCCACCGCGCCCGGCTGACTTTTTTAATGTATTTATTAAAATAGGTCTCACTTTGACACCTTGTTAGCATTAGATTATGTTACTAAATGTGACTGAAAAAAATGAAACGAGACTGCACTTATTTAAAACAGTCTGGATTTCAGATTTATAGCTAATTCCGATTGATTTCCTTGCACCCTGCCCCCCACCAAAAATGAAAGCTGGGCATACCAAATTAAGGAGCTTCAATGCTTAAAGTAACATCATAACACTCTTATCAGTTAACTAAACACTTCTCTTCTGCAGTCCATTAGAAGAACCTAGTAACAAGAAAACAGGTTGATATTAAAGCTTTTACTTTAAAAAGTAATAACAGTAAATGGACCCCATTCCAAAGGCTGCCATCACACAGCCCAGGCTCCTGACCCTCACTCTCTGCCTCCATTTCTAACCTAGAACAGTCTTCCAAGATGGCTAGCAGGGTAATGCTAAAGCCCTGTCTGAAGTCCGGAAATTAAACACAATAGAATCCATGATGAGCAAGACACTGATCACTGAGGCTGCATCTCAGCATCAGACAGACTAGCTTGGGCATTTATCAGCTAAGACACCTCAGGTGAGCGGTTTAATTTCTCCAAGCCTTGGTTTCCTCAACTTTAAAATGTAAATAAAGAAAACATCTACATCATCAGTTGTTACAGGGATTGCATAAGGTTATGTGTGTAAAACACCTAGCACAGTGCCTGGCACATTATACGCACACAGTAAACACTTTGATTGTCATACTCAGAAACAAGAGCTAATTTAAAGAAAAGGCGGAAAAAACAAAGGTGAGAAGTGGGTTACCTTTCAATTAACTAAAATGTTACATTGCCCAGACTCCCATTCCCCGAGGGGTCCCATTAAACTCACATTTATGGTATTGATTTTTTTCCAAGACAACAACCATTTTACACATTAAACATCTCTACCTCCTGCTATTTTACAGGTGGCTACTATAATAAGATCTCCACTCACATCAATTCAGAAGTCTTTATCTTTTTCGTCTGTCAAAAGCAGGAAATAAAGCTGGATAAGAGACCTAGGTCACTATGGGGGATGGAAATGTATCTAAGAATCCCCAAACAATAGGTCAGGAGGGGGATCTGAAGTGGAAAAAGAGGCTTAAGAGGAAGAAATTCAAATTGCCACAGCATGTTTGTTTGGCTCTTGATCCAGAGAAGCCACATCTGCAAATGTTACACACACTGTCACATGTTAGTTACTTCCTTTTTTCAAAAGGCACAAAGTCCTAGGTCACAAACTACCCCACCCCTCCCCCTAACCCAACAAGGTGAGAGAATAGGAGAGTTCAAGAACATTCAGACAAATAATACTTCCCCAACCCCTGACATAGCCTCCCTTTTTCCATGCTTGCTACTGTATAATCTATCCTCCCCACAGCAGCCAGTGTGATCCCTTTTAATTCAGATCACACCACTCCTCTGCTTAAACCCATCCAATGTCTTTTTGTCTCACTCAAATTAAAAGTCCTAATCCTTACAATGGCCTACAAGGCCCTAAGCAACTTGCTTATCCGGTATCACTAACCCCATGAACTCTCTAACCTCATCTTCTACCTCTCTTCCCCTCACTCACTTCCCTCCAGCCACACTAGACTTCTTTTCCTAGAACACACCAAATGCACTCCTGAATCAAGCTCTTTGTCCTGGCTGTGACCTCTGCCAAGGATCTCTTTCTCCAGATTTTTGCATGGCTCACACCAGAAACCTTTTTCAGGTTTTCCTCATTGTCCCTTTCTCTGTGAAGCTTTCTTTGACCACCGTAATTCAAATTCGATCACACATCACTTCTGGCATTCTCAAACTCCCTTCCTTTCTTTTTCTTCATTGTACTTATCGTCATTTAACATAACACATATCTTATTACCTTATTGTCTGTCTTTCCCATTAAAACATCGTACTCCATGATGGTAGGGATATTTGTCTCTTTTGCTCATGGATGTATTCCCAGGGCATATAAAAATGCCTGGCACATGAGAAGCACTCAATATTTGTGGAATGAGTGAATTCACCTAGTTTAAAGTAACGGCCTTACCCTTACGGCATAATGTTTAAAGAAAAAAAAATGTGTGTGTTTTTTTTTAAATAAAGAAGTGGCCTTCAACCCTGACTATACATTAGAATCACCTGGGCAGAGGGCTTTTTAAATCTATTGATACCAAATAATTCAGAATCTCCAAGAGTAGGACCTAGGAGTCTTTCTTCGAAGCTATATAGGCAATCCTAAGGTATAGCCAGAGTTAACTCCTAGTTTAAAAAGTCAAATAGCTCTTCTTAATAACAGCCATCTCTGGGATTACCCTTCTTAGCTCAATAATTATTTGTTAAATGAAAGAATCTAGGTGAAATTAGGTCCCAATGATCATCAAGGGGAAAAAACCAAAAGGGACAGCTAGCGGTGTTGTGAGGCAGTATTTAGTGTGCTATGATTAAGAGGTAAGACAGAGAGGCAGTGTCTACAAATAGCAGCACTTTCCTGGGGCCAACTTAGGTCCAGGAGCTGGCTTTCCATTTTAGAGTTGGAAAAACTGTATTTTGCCAACCCACACAGGTACGAGGTGGGATCTTCTTGACGACTCCCATTCACCAAACTCACAAGAGATAGATAACACTGCATAATTACACAACTGCATGACTAACTCATTGGTGCTCTAGCCCTAACACAGAGAAGAACCATACAGAGACAGTACACTGGATGCAAAGGTTTATAATTTAGGGAGAGGGAGGTGGGAAGTTAGGAGAAGATCATCTGAAAGGGGCACTGCTCAGGTAGGCACTTCTCAGAGAGGTGTGCCATCCATGTGGTAAACACCTTTAGCCACTGTATGGAGCCTCTGCTTTGCCTAGGTTTTTAACAGTGTTTTAAACAAGTATTTAGAGGTGCCAAACACCTGATGGTGAAAGGAAAGCGTGGGGACGGGGCAGGGGGGCATGCTTCAAGTGGAGAAAGATAAATTTGCATTTCCTACTCAAAAGGAGAAACAAAAATAATGCATAATCGGAGAAGAAATTTAATAACTACCATTTCTAATTGGGAACATGTTATCTCATTTAATCCTCCCCACAGCACTGTGAGGGAGGTACTATCGTTATTCCATTCTATAAGGAACAATCTAAAGCTCAGAGAGGTTAAATAGCTTGCCAAAGATCACAGAATTGGTAAGTAGTAGAAGCAGGGTTGGAACTCTCCAAGGCCCATGCTTTAACTCAGTTGTCCTCAAACTTTCTAGTACATTAGAGTCACCTGGGGGCTTATTTGAATTGCTGACTGCTGGGACCTACTCTCACCGTCCTCCCCCCACCCCCCGCCCCACCAAATTCTGATTTGGAGGGTGTGAGGAGGGCCCAATAATCTGTTACAAGCCCCACGCCTCCCCTGCCCTGGTACTTATGGTGCAAGTGGTTCTTTGTGGGGATTCACAGCTCTTCTCTTTATGTGATGCCGGTGGACAAGAAAGCTGCCTCCTCCCTCTTCACAGCACATCCGAACTCGACTTTAAAAGAAGCTTAAACCATGATTATCTTGTGTTCTTTGATCATCTTCCACTTCCTGGAATTGCTTGATGAGTTCAAAGGCCCTTCACAGTGAGCTCAGATCAGGACAAAGTGCACACATGTCTTTTAGTGAAGCATCTATCCCAGCTGGCTCACATCCCAAGAGAAGCGAATGAGCTCTTCCCCTACACGAGGCCCCAGAATTAGAGAGCGGTGATGAGCGGCTCTGCTGCAGATCATACCCCTGGATACCTTCAAGAAAAAAAAGCATCTGTTTGGCCTTGAATTAAGTTATTTGGTCTCTGGTTGTTGCTCTGCACCTCTCCCTGCACAAGACCCCGGAGAAAGGGAAGCAAACATTGGCTCCCAGAGAACTGTGAGTAGTAAATGCAAAAGCCTTCCCAGCTGCAAGCTGGGCCTCACTGCAGCTGTGAGGGATGGAGGGTGGGGGGGTATCATTTTCTTGGCCTCAGTGAAATCACCTGCATTTGAATTTAATTCTACTTTGGCCCTACCTCAACTCCCTGTTCTAACCCTAAGCTTCTCAAAAAGCCAGCACACACATCCCCTCACCTTGCCTTCAGCTTCTCCCTCACCCCATTCCCCCTGGCCAGGTTTCTGGAGATAACTGAGTAAGATCCTCCATAGCTTCATGGCTGTTAGGGTCTTGGTCAAGCATTTCATTAAAGAAATGGCTTAATCAGGGAAGCCCATCATTCCACTCCTTCAGAAATGACGAAACCATTCAATTCATGTAGCAGAAATAGCATCGAGGATTCAAAACTTCACTCTGTCACTTTGTGTAAAAGTTACCTTAATCTTTGAGACATGTATATAAAATAGTAATAACACCTATTATATTCAAGTGTGATAAGATTATATTTTTAAAGTGAATATTAAAGTGGCACATAGGGATTCTAATAATAATAGCAACAATAAATAGCTAACATTTATTGAATATTTATTTCATGCCAAGCACTGTTCTAATCACTACATTTGAATTCATTTGTAAATTACAACCATCTGAAATAAGTACTTGTGTTACGTCCATTTTACAGACAAGGAAACAGGTTCAGAGGGGTGGAGCAAAGTGCCCATGGTCACAGAACGAGTTCAAATCAAAGCTGAAATTCAAACCTAGTTCTGTGACTCCAACACCTGCTACTGATGCTATGGTCATTGCCTTTGTTGTTTACTAAGAGCCTGCTGTGTGAAAGTTATGAGTGCCACAGACAGTAATAACACATGGGCTTATCCACAATAAGTTTGCAGTCTAGACCAGATATGGAGGTAAGACCTCTGCATTAAAGAGAGGCTGATACAAGTGCCCACTGAGTAGCTCAGAAGTTCAGGGAGGAAGCAGGAAGTCCATGGAGAGGTTAGAAATTACACACCCTTGGCTCATTTAATACCTTCTGTCTTCAATAGACTTACCTTCTTTTCCTGGGCCCTTCAATGGACCATGGACTTTAGAGTTACACTGCATGGGTTCTGGTCCCAGCTATAGGGTGGGGTAAGTCATCTAGCCCCTGTGAGCTTTATTTTCCTTATCTGTCAAGTGAGGACAATATCAATACTTCCCCCTCCAGTGTTCCTGTGAAGACTACTTGAGCAAACACATGTAAATGATACAGCACATGTTCAGCACTCAATAACATGGGAGCATTTATGATTACCTTTTTTTACTGCTCCTGTGGAAAGTGGGACCCCCATCATCTTATTTTCTGTGTGCGCTCAGATTAAGATTTAGAAGGTAGTAATTCCCACCCCCACTGGCCAAATGGAAGGAAGGAAAAAGGAGATGAGGGAGGGTGCGTTCTTGGGTGTGCACGGACAACTCATCAGGGGCTTGGGATGATAGAGCAGGTGGGAGAGTGGACCAGAGCCCAAGTACCGCAGAGCTGGAGGAGAAGGCAAAGAGCTTCCTCTCCAACAGGAGTAGCCATTCTGAGCAGCCTTGCTGTATCTGCAAACCTTCTTCTCCTGGATTCAGCTAGGAAGACTGAGCATGGTTGGGGGATGGATGGATTTATGGGCAGTTTGAAAAAAAGGGAGAGAGGCATGAGCAGGGTGGAAGAGAAGCTAGTATATATGAAGCCCTTTTTTGTGTCAAGCACTGGGCTGGGTGCTTTCACCCATCCAACAAGTATTTTATTGTTTATGCCTAAAATGTGCCAGGCCCTGAATTTGGCACTGATGATCCAGTCATAAACAGGACAGAGAGATATGAAAGATATCCCTGCATTGCATTCCATTTCATGGAAGACAGACAATGAGAGAGATAAATGAGTGAAATGTTGAGTATATTCAATAGTGGTAAGTACTGTGAAGTAAAATAAAGCAATAAAGTAGTATTTTCAGAGAATGCTGGAGGTGTGACTTCTATTTTAAATAGGATGGTCAGGGAGTGTGTCACTGAAAAAGTGACATTTGAGCACATAACTCATTTAATAGCTACTATATCAAGTAGATACTGTCATCCCCATTTTCTGCATGAAGTAATTAAGTGGGGTAAGTGGGGTAGGATATTGGGAGACACTCCTTCTGGATCTCTTATGCTCCTATACTTCTTGTTGGGCATGGCAAGAATAAAAGGCCCTGGCCACTCTTTTCCAGGGACATTTCTCAGGGTTATATTAATAGTTGCAGTGAGCAATTTTCAGGGGTGAGGTAACGTGGCCTCTGGGACAAAGAGTGGGCATCCTTACTGCTTGCTACACAATTCTGGGCTCCCCAAGCTTAGTGTCATTGTCCCATATCTGTGATGTAAACTGACTGCATATAAAGCATGAATTTGGGTCCCTCTGTGTCATCCCTATGGGACTTGGGGACAAGGGCAAGTGACACAAACTTGCTGATGCTCATGTTGTTTGATGTGTTGTGAGTAATACAGTCTGTCTCTGATCCAGAAGTCTTGTATTTTCTTCCAGCAATCATAAAACAGTAACAAGCTAAATTATTTGCTTGTAACTGGGGTAAAATCAAATCCAAAACCTGACAGAAATACAAGCTATTGAGAATCTGTGATGTGCCACACACCCACTTTTACACACTGCACATATATAGCGAACAAAATAGACAAAAGTCCTCTCTTATTGAGTGCACACTCTATGGGGGCAAACAGACAAGGGTACAAATAAATAAGATGATTAGAGATTGTGGTCAGCATTGTGAAGGAAATAAGCAGGGGTAAATGACCGTCAATATCCTCATCTGTAAAATGGGGCCAATATTAATACCTACCTCTCAGGATTGTTGTGAGTGCCCAGCTCATGGAAAGTCTTCAACAAATATGGGCTTTTGTTATTATTTCTTTTTTCCTTCTCCCATGGAAATGAGGAAAGAAAATAGCTTCCTGCTCTACTTTGTAAGGGCTAAGGGTGGGGAGAGAGCTGCAGGAGAAAAGAGGCTCATGGCCATCTGAGGAATTTTTTGCTGATCAATATCTGGGAACCAAGAATTTGAAATGTTACAAACAAAAAAGAATTGGAATTATAATTATAGCCCTTGGAATTACAGCCCAACTCGATGATTTGGTGCACTCCTTTCACACAAAGGTATGCACTGAAACCACAGCCTCTGCTGAATGATTCTGGCCCCAGGAGCTCCCCTTCTCCCAGTTGCTGCCCGGGGCCTATCTTGTCCAGGGCCAGCCAGGCAGGGGTGGGCTGTTGAGTTCTGTCAGTGCAGGATGTACAGAACCCTTGCAGACCCCTCTTCCTTCTCCTCCCACTTCTACCACCGAAACGCAGCTGCTTCCTCTCTGCCCCAGTGCTGATCCTGACAGCAGTGTCTCCAGCTAACTTCCCCCTCTTCAATCTCTCCCCAGCACCTGTGTCAACATGAAGCTCACTGACAGACCCCATTCCAGTCTAGATGCAGCAGACAGTAACAAATGGTGGTTGCCGTCATGTGAAGGGCTGGAGTCCTATTTTTCTTTCTGAGCCATCATACGAGAAACTATTTCAAGGACCCATTTTGTACCTTGAATACATCCCTCTCCTTCAATAACTCACTCAGATATCGCCCTAATAGCTCTGTCTCCCTAAAGAACAAATAGCTAGCCTCCCATTTTTCTAACCCATTTGCTGCTGCAGTCCGTGTATGTTCAAGTGATGGTTGGTGATCAAGTGGCTAATTCACAATAATGATGGGACCTCATGTCTTTGTTGCAGGGTTTACTCCCATGTATCGTATTTTAAAAGCCTTTCTGAGAATTTTGGATTTTGTTTTTTGGTTTTTTAGTTCTTTAATATATTTTTTTAATTTTTATTTCAATAGCTTTTGGGCTGCAA
Source organism: Hylobates moloch (assembly GCF_009828535.3). Classification (NCBI taxonomy): domain Eukaryota; kingdom Metazoa; phylum Chordata; class Mammalia; order Primates; family Hylobatidae; genus Hylobates; species Hylobates moloch. Next base: position 101,968,455 of record NW_026652282.1, on the reverse strand, counting down.
GTGGCTTTTGGTTACATAGATGAATTATGTAGTGGTGAATTCTGAGATTTTAGTCCACCCATCACCCGAGTAGTGTACATCGTACCTAATGTGTAGTTTTTTTATCCCTGGCCCCCCTCCCAACCTCCCCCTTCAGAGTCTCTAAAGTCCATTATATCACTCTGTATGCTTTTGTGTACTCATAGCTTAGCTCCCGCTTATAAATGAGAACTTGTAGTTTTTGGTTTTCCACTCCTGTGTTACTTCACTCAGAATAATGGCCTCCAGCTTCATCCAAGTTGCTGCAAAAGATTATTTCATTCCTTTTAATGGCTGAGTAGCATTTCATGGTGTATATATACACCACATTTTTTTTATCCACTCATTGGTCGATGGACACTTAAGTTGGTTCCACATCTTTGCAATCGTGAACTATGCTGGTATAAACCTATGTGTACAAGTGTCTTTTTCATGTAGTGACTTATTTTCCTTTGGGTAGATATCCAGTAGTAAGATTGCTGGATTGAATGCTAGATCTACTTTTAGCTCTTTAAGGAATCTCCATACTGTTTTCCATAGAGGTTGTACTAATTTATATTCCCACCAGCAGTGTAGAAGCATTCCTTTTTCCCCACATCCATGCCAACATCTATTGGTTTTTGACTTTTTAATAATTGCCATTCTTGCAGGAGTACAGTGGTATCTCATTGTGGTTTTAATTTACATTTCCCTGATGATCAGTGATTTTGAGCCATTTTTGTTTGTTTGGTTTTGGTTTTGTTGTGTTTTTTTTTTTTTTTTTTTTTTTTTTTTTGAGACAGATTCTCGTTCTATCACCCAGGCTGGAGTGCAGTGGCTCCATCTCATCTCACTGCAACCTCTGCGTCCTGGGTTCCAGCAATTCTCGTGCCTCAGCCTCCAGAGTAGCTGAGGCTACAGGCATGCCTGGCTAATTTTTGTATTTTTAGGACAGATGGGGTTTTGCCATGCTGGCCAGGCTGGTCTTGAACTCCTGGCCTCAAGTGATCCACCCGCCTCGGCCTCCCAAAGTACTAGGATTACAGGTGTAAGCCACCACGCCTGGCCTATTTGTATATCTTCTTTTGAGAAATGTCTACTCATGTCACTTGCCCACCTTTTAATAGGATTTTTTTCTTGCTGATTTGTTTGAGTTTCTTGTAGGTTCCGGATACTAGTCCTTTTTCAGATATGTAGTTTGCAAAGATTTTCTCCCATTCTGTGGGTTGTCTGTTTACTCTGCTGATTATTTCTTGTGCTGTGCAGAAGCTTTTCAGTTTAATTAGGTTCTAATTATTTATTTTTGTTTTTGTTGCATTTGCTTTTGGGGTCTTCGTCATGAATTCTTTGCCTAGGCCAATGTCTACAAGGGTTTTTTCGACGTTCTAAAAGTTTTATAGTTTCAAGTATTAGATTTAAGTCTTTAATCAATCTTGGGTTGATTTTTGTATAACATGAGAGACGAAGATTCAGTTTCATTCTAATACCTGTGGCTTGCAAGTTTTCCCAGCACCATTTATTAAAGAGGGTGTCCATTCCCCAGTTTATGTTTTTGTATGCTTTGTCAAAGATCAGTTGGCTGTACGTATTTGAAAAGCCTTTCTGAGACTTTTGAAAGAGATCTTTATTATATGGACATGTATCCCTTTTTCTGTGATGTCTGGAACTGGGGTAGCTGGCAGTGGTCCAAGATTTTTCTCTGAACTGTGTGTGCTTTGAGCCTCCCCAGACCTTGCCAGCCTGCAGGTATATAAAAGGTCACACAATCTCTGACTCTTCCAAATTTTGCCAGCTCTTGCCTTTATCTCTTATGCAGAATTTGGCCTCTAACAAAGGACCCCTTAATAATATTAGAGTCCCCAAGGGATGTCTGCTTCTTGCCAGGGGCTGCTCTTGCTGCCCTTCTATTTATCCCTCGGTGCCTGTGCTAAGCAACCCTGCATCCACTGGGCACTGCTATCTGCTGCTACAGCTGGGGCACTGCTATCTGCTGCTACAGCTGAGGCACTGGGGCCCTTGAAACGCCAAAGCTAGGCAATATATTATTATGGCTAGGGGGAAAATGTCTCTCTTCCCTTTGTGATACTTTTTGTTAGAGGCACAGCCAAACCGGCATGCTTATGTGCTGATGTCCTACTAAGGTTTTTTAAAGAGACGCCTCTTCTCTTCCACCTCCTTTTTCTCAGAATATGTTGAAATTATTTCAAAGGCAGCTGGACCAGAAGACATACACATCTGCATTCAGAATTTCCCCTTCCCTCCCAATACTAAGGATTTCTTACTGGATCCAACTTTCTGTGCCTGGTTTGTGTTTCCCTCAGAGTGAAGTACATAAATCAAACTTCAATCCTGTATATACTCCAACACACCAACATCACCTGTGTACTTTTTTGTCCTTCTCTCCACAACAGCTAAGTTTAAAAAGATGAGAAAAAGACAGTGCAAAGGTGAGGGCACGCAAGTGGCCTTATGTCTAGTTTGCCATAGTAGTAAAAGTTCTTCAAAGGCTATATACTTGTGTCAACATCAAAGAACAAAGAAACACGTGTGATGGCAGTTTCTGGTCAGAAGCAAAATGTTTTCTGTCTCCTCACAAGAGAAGTTCAAGCTCAGGCAAGAGGATATTAATTAAAAGATTGCACAGGCTATTTTGAAATTGAATAGGGGAGGAAGGTTCATTACATGGCCTTTGTTTTGGTCACTTTGGGCTGCTATAACAAAAATACCATAGACTGGGTGGCTTAAACCATAGATACTTATTGCTCACACTTCTGGAGGCTAGAAAATCCAAGATCAAGGTTCTTGGTGAGGGTTCTCTTCCTGGTTTGCAGATGGCTGCCTTCTTGCTGTGCCCTCACATGGTGGAGGGAGAGATCATCTCTTTGTGTCACTTATAAGGACAGTAATCCCATTTATGAGGGCTCTACTTTCATGGCATAACTACCTCCTAAAAGCCACACTTCCAAATCCCATCTGCAATGCTTTAAATATTGTTTGTCCCCACCAAAACTCATATTAAGGATTGGTTTCCAACGTGGCAGCATTGGGAGGTGGTGCCTTTAAGAGGTGATTAGTTCATTAAGATGGATTAATGTCTTTCTCATGAGACTGGGTTAGTTCTTGGGGAAATGGATTCATTCTTAGCTTGCCTATTGTGTTTTGCCCTTTTTGCATGTACTGACTTCCCCTTCTATTCTCTGACATGTTTTGATAAAGCCCTCACCAGAAACCAACCAGATGCAACTGCCCAATCTTGGACCTCCCTGCCACTAGAACTGCGAGCTAAATAAATTTATTTGCTTTATAAATTACCCAGCCTCAGGTATTCTGCTGCAGTCACAGAAAACAGAATAAGACACCATCACATTGGAGATTAGGGCTCCAATGTATGCAAGTGGCGGGGGGTGTTAGTCAATTCTCACACTGCTATAAAGAACTACCTGAGACTGGGTAAGTTATGAAGAAAAGATATTTAATTGACTCACGGTTCCACAGGCTATAGAGGAGGCATGGCCGGGAAGCCTTCAGCAAACTTACAATTATGGCAGAAGGGCGATGGGGAAGCAGGCACATCTTCACATGGTAGCAGGACAGAGAGAGAGAGAGAAAGAGAAAGAGAGAGAGAGAAAGAGAAAGAGAGAGAGAGAGAAAGAGAAAGACAGAGAGAGAGAGAGAAGGGAGAAGTGCCACACACTTTTAAACTATCCGATCTCATGAGAACTCACTCACTATCATGATAACAGCAAGGGAGAAATCTGCCCCCATGATCCAATCGCCTCCTACCAGATCCCCCCCTCAACACTGGAAATTATAACTTAACATGATATTTGGGTGGGGACACAGTGCCAAACCATATTGGGAGGGCAGGGAGGAGACACAAACATTTAGTCCAGAGTGGCCTTCAAGGCCTGTTATAATCCTGCTGCTTAGAACACTGCGGTATTTTCCAAAGTGTGGTAGGCAAACCACCAGCAAGATATGAGATGATTATTAGTCATACCCAGATGAACATTTATAATAAGCAGTTATAGGTATATTAGTATAATTTTCTTCCATTTAGGGTACTTGATACTGGATTTCAATTTATGGCAGTGACATAGATTTTCCTTTTAATGAAAGTTTAAAAGTTGATTCAAAAATATTAAGGAAATAATAGTGTAGACACAATGCAGTACTATTCAGCCAAAACAAAGAATGAGATCCTGTCATTTGCAAAAACATGGATGGAACTGGACAGTATTATGTCAAGTGACATAAGACAGGCACAGAAAGACAAACATCACATGTTCTCACTTATTTGTGGCATCTAAAAATCAAAACTATTGAACTCACAGACATAGAGAATAGAATGGTTACCAGAGGATGGGAAGGAGAGTGGGAACCTAAGGGAGGGAGGTGGAGATTGTTAATGGGTACAAAAAAATAGTTAGAAAGAATGAATAAAACCTAGTATTTGATAGCACCACAGGGTGACTATAGTCAATAATAACTTAACTGTACATTTTAAAATAACGAGTATAATTGTATTGTTTGTAACACATAGGATAAATGCCTGAGGGGATGGATATCCCATTCTCCATGATGTGCTTATTTCCCATTGGATGCCTGTATCAAAACATCTCATGTACCCCATAAATATATATACCTACTATGTCCCCACAAAAGTTAAAAATTAAAAAAATTTTAAAAAGTGTAGGCAGTACATGATATGGCAAAAATCATGAAGGTGGTATTTGAGAGGCTGGAGGCTGAGAAATGGTGGGGTAATGGTTTAAAGCTTGAGCTTTGAAGTCAGACAGATCTGGTTTCCAGCACTGACTCTACTACTTACTAGCTGAGTGATGTTGAACAGATATGTATGTGCTTAAATATAGTGCTAGGCACCCAGATTTGACCTAAGCTTCACACTACTGAAAGCCTATGAGGACCCACCTCAAAGGCTACAGTTGTCCCTCCCAAAAGAAAAAGGCAGTCAGTGCAAAGTACCTCAGTGGGAGCTGATCTAGGGCTGGCCTCAGACCCAAGATCTGATTTTAGAGTTGTGTGTGGAAGGTCATTTTATAAAGTGCTGCCCAAATGCCAGCTAAAACTCCTCCAGCCCTAACTGTAGATGGTTAATCACATGCCAGAGTGTCCTAGTCTGACAATGCTGATGAGTCTTTAGCCCCAGTCTGGCCAACAGTCTGGCTCAAGCCCATTGGGCCTCTCTTCTTAAGCCTTGCCTCTACCATGCTTTTGTGAACCCAGCCCTCATATGATCTGAGATTAGGGGGAAAGGAAGTAATTGGAAAAAGGCCACTCATGTCTGCCACAGGTGGCCTAACAGTGTCTCAGAATCACTGTACTCCAGGGTTTCTTGGGAACAGAACAGAGGGGCAGAAATGATCCACACCCACCTCCAGTCCACATCTTTTTGTTACCCCATAAAACCACCCAGGTGCCTGTGCCTTTCAAACAACTCCTGAGCACAAAACCCTGGGAAGAGTATTTAAAGTCTATTGAGGGTGGTTTGTGTTCTTCTCAGGGGCCTCACTCTGAAGTAGGCCAACTTGCCCTTTTGTGCTGTGAACAGGCTAAGGTAGGTAAGCTAGCACTAAGCCTTCCTAGTCCAACTCCAAAGAGCACGTGGGAAAAACTCCTTCCTTACAGGAGCCTGCGAGACATCTGCAGGGAAACAAACAGCCCCTCCTTTCAGCTCACTAGTCCAAAAGCTACTTTTGCCAAGCATTGATGCTGCTTCCGGTTCGATCTGTCTTTCACTTGAATCTGCATCATTTCTCTTATTTAAATAGCCAAGTGAGGTCCTGGTGGTCCTCTCTAATTCCCATATTTGGGTTCTTTATTTCCATGGGAATAAACATGAGGCCTATAAGCAAGTGTCCTTTTTGCTTTCTCCTATTGAATATTCTACATGTAGTGGCTTCCTTTGAGTCCTACATTTTTGTTTATCAGGATAAGTTGACTTTAGGCTGAAAGTTTCAAGAGCCTTGATTGATTTGGGCTGGCTGTTGGGAAAAGAGATTTAGGGTAGAATAAAGTAGTAGGGTTTTCTAAGGCACACAAAAAGGAGAAAAGATAAGTAGGGGACAGGGCTTCTGAAAGACCAGCTGTTCCATCCAACTCCATCTTTATACACACTATCAGTAGGGGCTTATTTAAGACAACATTCCACCACCACCACCCCCACACACACAATTCAGCTCATTAGGGGGTCTATTGGCTTCTCAGAGCTTCCAGCAGTACTGAGGGAGATGATCTAACTCCAGCCGCTAAGGGTGTCCCAGTAGCAGAAGGCTTCTTAGGCATTTTGCCTTATTAAGCAGACCAACAACATGGTGCTCCAAGGGATAATTACCTGGGAATAGGGTTGCCAGATACATTACAGGATGCAACATTTGGGATATGCAAATGCTAAAAAAAATCTCCTGTTTATCTGAAACTCAAATTTAAGTGGACATCCTATATTTGTATTTGCAAAATCTGGCAAATTAGCAAGTTTAGCAAAACCCTACCCAGAGACCCCATATGTGACTCTAAATTATCCTCTGATAAAGGGGTGAGAAATAAGGGTCCTCCAAGCTAAAATGTACTTTTTTCAAATTGTCTAATGGGAGTGAAACTCTCCAGCCCTAACCCCAGTCCCCAAACATGCAATGAGAACACATGACTAGTTTTTCTATGTTAAGAGCAGCTGGCTATCTCCCTGGCTCCAATTTTCACTTGCCCTAGGTTAACTGTCCACTTTTCTCACACAAAATGAACTCTTCCCAGGTGAACTCTGCCATCTGCAAGTTTTAGAGAAATGTGTAGAATGTCTCTACATGAGGCTAGGCATGGAGATAGTCACTTAGAGGTCTCCAAGAATGTTCTCTGATTGCTCCCCATGGAATCAGCAGAGTTCAGGAGGAAGAAGGAGGGAATTATTGTCCAGCCTTTCCCCTGTGACTTCTAAGTCCATCTCTTCAGGCCCCTGTAGCCTGCAATCCCCAGCCTGGCTCCAGTAGCTTTGTTGGTGGAAACATCATTTTGCTCACAAAGACAGACTGAGATTTTCATTTTATTAAAATAAAATAAAGACAAGAGTTTATGAATATTCAGAAAAGCAGCATATTGCATGATATAAGACATATTTACATGCCACAGAAGGAGCACAAATATTGTACTTCCAGGATGCTTTGAAAGGTATTGGATTGTTCATTGTTTACTAGCCTCCAGGCATTATTACACAAACTAGCTTGGGAAAAATGGTGACTGCTACAGAGGCTTGGAAAACGTATAGGACACTTTCAGATTTAAAGCTGCTCTTCCCAGTACTACTTGGCCCACACAGCACACAGAGAAGAGACAGGTAAGGTGGTGGGCAGGTGGGTTTCACTGACACCTCCCGAAAGGGACATCATCTGAAAGTGACCGCAGGCCTTGGGGCTCTGGCTCAACAACTGTCAGCAGCTCATAGACTAAGCTTTAACGGAGGAATCCTGTTCGGTTATGGCTCCCCCAAGGCACTTAAGCTTGAAGTATCTCACCATTTTATTCATTTAATCAACAAACATTTAATGAATTTCTGTTGTGTGTCAGCAAAACTGAGAGAGCAGTGGAAAAAACTGATATAATCCCCAAACTTGTAGAGCTGAGGGACTAATGGGAGACAGAGACAAGGAAAAGAGCAATTACAATACATGATGTATAAGTGTAAGTGATGGCCGGGCGCGGTGGCTCACGCCTATAATCCCAGCACTTTGGAAGGCCAAGGCAGGCGGATCACCTGAGGTAAGGAGTTCGAGACCACCCTGGCCAACATGGTGAGAACCAGTCGCTATTAAAAATACAAAAATTAGCCTGGCATGGTGGTGCACACCTATGATCCCAGCTACTCGGGAGGCTGAGGCAGGAGAATCGCTTGAATCCGGGAGGTGGAGGTTGAGGTGAGCTGAGATCGCACCACTGTACTCTAGCCTGAGCAGCAGAGTGAGACTCTGTCTAAAAAAAAAAAAAAGGTGTAAGCGCTATAGGAGCACAAGGAAGAACCCCTCACCCATTCCAAGAGCGTCTGGGAAAGGACTCCCATGGAAACTGATGTCTGAACTGAGGCCTAAACGATGAAAAGGAGTTAAGGGAAAAAAGCTGTTTTAAGCAGAGGGAACATGTCCCAGTGACCAGAAGGGAATTTGAGGAGTAGAGGAATGGAAGCATGGCGTTCAAGGGCTAACCATCATCATGCATAGCATTTAGCTAGGATGTCCTGTGTGCCAGTGCTTTGCTGAGCATTTAGCATATATTGTCTCATTGGAGCCTCACAGCATCCCTCAGATGAGGCACAGGGAGATCAAGGGCCTTACCAAAGTCAAACCTCTGGTAAGAGATGAAGCCAGAATTGAACCCCAGCCATCTAGCTCCAGAGCCAACATTCTTCACCTCCACTCTGTAAAGCCAAATCTATATCTCAAATGAATAAAACAAATGGTGGAACTTCAGCACAGGAATCTAGCCTTCACTCCTGGAGCCACCAACCCCAGCCATAGGTTCAAATCTAACCCAGCTTCTGGCCCTTTTCTGACCTCAGAACCTCTGTCCAGTCCCTGGTTTCTTGCCAATTACCCGTACCCAGTCATGACTCTCCCTTTCCCCCAGATCCCTGGTCAGCATGTCAGGTTCCCAGAGCTGAGACTGACTCCCTAATTCTCATGAAAACTAAAGTCTTTCTTGCCTCTGAATCCCAGTTCCTAGTCCCCTCTTATCAGACCAACTGGTATCACACTATGCCTACTTCTCTGGATTTCTTACTATTCTGGTTTCATTGACATCTGCAGATCGCTTCCGTGTCTCTGTATTTCTGGCTGATCTCTAAGGTGTAGCCATCCTCAGTCTAGCCTGTCCCGAATTGGGAGGAGAGAAGTGGAAAGAGACAGAGACTTGTGAAGGCAGGAAGGGCAACTGTATGAGAGGCTGAGTGAGTGGAAAGATTTGAGAATATGGGTAGGGCTGAGGCTGAGAGCCTAGAAGCACAGCTGGCCTTATTCTTAGGTGGAGTATGTGATGAGACCCTTCCAAAATACCCTATTCCAATAGCTACTTGGGGGAATGAAATCCCTGTAAGAGGATGTTTGCAAAGAACTGAGAATATAGAGCCCAGGTGAGGAGAAACACCTACTGTGCTTAATGTTACAGTAGAGTACATGCCTTTCTAAACGTTCGCTTTGGTTGAGGAGGACACTCAGTATCTGAAAGAAAAAGGGAGAGAACCTTGTAGTGAAGAACTGTAGCCAAAAGGGAGAGTTCAAGAATATTCGCAGGCACAGATATCCCAACCAGGCAGAGATGACAGCTTGACTCAGGTCCAGCCTTGCCTAGACGTAGTGCCTTCATCATACTACAGATGTGTGTTCTTTTTGGATGTGGTTTCTGACTTTATTTTAGCACATAGCCCTGACAGAAAACTTAACCTTATCTGCTATTTATTACGCACTGCCCTGTAAGACCACTGAATGTGTGATAGTCCCTACAATATAGGAGCCAATTGAAGAGTTCATATTTTGGGCAACTCTACTCCCTTTTTCCTACTCCAGAGTTTAGGGACAGCTGTTGAGAAAATGGAGGAGGCAGTTAGCAACTAGCCCAGGGCTTCTCAAATTTTAGTGTACACATGATCACCTGGGGGTCTTGTTAAAATGCAGATTATGACTCAGTAGGTTTGGGGTGGGATTCAGAGTTTGAATTTCTAACAAGCTCCAAGGTAATGCTAATGCTATCAGTTGGGGGACACACTTTAGATAGCAAGGCTATTTCTGCCATTCTGCATTCTAATACACTAACCTGCTTCTTTGTAGCCTGTGAAGTGCTGAACAAATATGAAGGAATCATATTGGACTTTTATTTGATGAACTTGCCAACCCTAAATAGAATGAACAAATAAACCCCATGCAGGACAGAGATGAAGTGGTGGCTGCCCATTAACAACAACAACAACAACAACAGTAAAATTATACAGGCCAAGAGGGAGAGTTATATTTTCCCCAAGTTTCCTACAGCCGTTTATTGGTCATCGGGCACATAAAACATCTTATGAATATTTCACTGCCAAAGAAAAATTGTTTCAAGCTGAGCTAGGAGTTAGGTATTACCATGGATATGAATATATTTTCACAGTTCAGCTCAATTACCACATTGTTTATCATGTTGCTTTACAACTTTGTAGACTATTAAAGCTACTTTTTCATTTTACGGTATAGGAAACTAAGGCTGTCCAGGCAGGTGATTCAACTTGCTCAAAGTCACATGGCTAGTTAGTATCAGAACTGAACTAGAACCACCCAATGAGCACAGTGCTCTTTCTACTGCAAGGATTTGTTAAAATAGTGTCTGAACAGGGGAAAGATTTTAAGTTAATTGGTCACAAGTGGTCCCCATACCCTGCTGTGGGGAGCTTAGTGGAGGTTCCCTGAATAAAAACATAGTTTGGGACTGGAGAGGAAATTTTCCAGGCTCTCGGTCACTCAAACAAATAGACATCTTTTTGAGCATGGATTACCCATTTGTTTATTCAACAAACACTTGTTGAGCCCTGTGCTGGGTGGGGATAGAAATTTTTTTAAAACCCACAGTCCCTGCCTTGACAGAGCTTAGAATCCACTAAGGAGAGACTGATGTATAAATACTGAGTTCAACAGACTCCCATAGCTATAGGGGGGGCACAAGAGATGGTTTCAGAAAGGAAGTAATCAGCCAAAAAGGAAAGCAGGCCAGCTAATCACTGAGCATGATGTGAGGCAGAAACTTAAGCGCAGTATGGTCAGAGTTTAGTGTAAAGAGGGAGGGAGGGATCTTTGTAAGCTACAGAGTTCAAGGAAGGCTTTTTGGAAAAGTAAGTCTAGAAGTAAGCTTTGGAGTATGTGTAGGAATCATATAACCAGAGAGGATACTTCAGATGAGGAACAGCATGAGCAAAGGTATAGATACAAGAAAGTATATTGTCTATTTGGGGATGGCCATTTAGATATTAAGTTTAAAACTGTTCTTAAATCACCCTTCACCTTTTGCTTCTCTTTTGCCTTTCCTGTAAGTACCTCTGGCCAGCAGGTCACATTTGAATTGTTTCTTTACTCTCCAACTTCACTCTTCATGCTCACTGTGCCTCTGGTAGTCTGCAAGGCCACCATGTACAGTTGTGCATGTTGTTCACTGCACAAAGGATACCCAGTCATGGAGGTGAATGGGGGCTGAAATCCATACTGCACTATACTCACCAAGTAATGCTTTCTTTTCCTAGTTTGATACAAGTGTGCTTGCTAGGCCATGCCCCCAACCCAAAAAGGAGCACTTTTTCCAGTTTACAGAAAGGTACCTTAGCAGTGGCTGAGGCACTGAATAATATGTAGATGAAAGGTAAATAAGTGAGGTAAATAAGATTTATCTCTGATTTGTTCCAGCTTCAAGTCTTTACAGCTGAAGCCACTAATGAAGCCACCACAGTTCCACCACAGTTTTTATACTAATCATGACTAAAGTAGGAAAAGTAGCAAGAGCCCCAGGGACCCTTCAGGGAGCTTAGAACTGTCACTTTCCTGGATCCTGCATGAGGTGACCCAGAGATGACCTATGCCTGATGTGGCTCCCTTGATTTCATTTCCCTCTAATCCTAAACTGAATGACTAAGTGGTACCATTTCCCCTGACTCAGTTATTCTTTCTCATAGGAAAACTACATTTCTGTATGACTCACAACCAAGCTTATTCCTTATTTCTTATCTCCCCTACCTGGCAGTACCACCAAAATTATCCTTAGAAATCAACTGGACACTCACTTGCCATACCCACCTACCATGGTTGGTAGTCTTGTGCCAAGTCCTGACTCCCTTTTCCTTCCCACCTGTCCTGTGCCACCAAGAGCCACTCTTGCCCACAAGCTACCAATCAGAGCTTTCAGACCTCCAAGTTTCCCTGGCTTTATCAGGCTTAAAGGGCTAAGCCTCTATAATATAAAAACCCAATAATTCAGGGAGTCAAAGAACTCACCACTTGTCAAGTTTCTCTCCACTTGACAGTCCACAGCACATAGGTAGCCTACTCAGCTCATTCAGTCACTCATGGACTTGGGTTGATTCCTTCATGTTTCTCTGCCCTTCTCTAAGGCAACAGCTTTATCTGCCAGTTTCAGGCTATATAAACAAAGCTGAGTAATGTGTGTTATGGGCACATCCATATTTCTTCTGTTAGTGGAAAAAAGTAAAGAGGAGCACATGTGCAAAGTTTAAAGGGCTGGGCCTAGAAAAAGCGCACATCACTCCTACATACATTTCATTGGTCTCAGGGCCACACCAGAAAACAAGGGGGGCTGGAAAATGTACATAAGTACCTAGCTGGACATCCTCACCCCAGCTACAGGTCTATTATTAAGGAAGATGCCAAACTATCAATAAAAAGCATCTATTTTGTCATAATTTTTTACCCAAGATAGAAACTTGATGATCAAGTATAATAAAGTTCAACCAATTTAAATAGAATCAAACTTAATGTATTAATAAATGTGTTTAAAGCATAGCATATACTTTTCCCTTAGGCACTGTTTCTCAAAGTGTGGTGCATGGACTCTGGGTGATCCAGGGCCACTGATCATTCCCAGAAACCTAGCCAGTGACAGAGGAAAAAGCAATAATATTATTTCTTTACATACCTTCCACATATTTGAGATGTAAGGCTAATTATGATTTTTTACGGCAATCACATTACATTCTTTTTGTCAAATTACATTCTTAACAATCCTTATGTATTTTTTTTTTTTTTTTGAGACAGGATCTTGCTGTGTCACCCAAGCTGGAGTGCAGTGGCGTGATCTTGGCTCACTGCAACCTCCGCCTCCCAGGCTCAAGCAATCCTCCCACCTGAGCCTCCTGAGTAGCCGGGACTACAGGCATTCACCACCACACCTGGCTACTTTTGGTATTTTTTTGTGGAGACCAGGTTTAGCCATATTGCCCAGACTGGTCTTGAAGTCTTGAGCTCCAGTTAAAAGAATAAACTTCCGGCTGGGTGCAGTGGCTCACGCCTGTAATTCCAGCACTTTGGGAGGCCGAGGTGGGTGGATTGCTTGAGGTTAGGAGTTTGAGACCAGCCTGACCAACATGGTAAAACCCCATCTCTACTAAAAATACAAAAATTAGCCAAGCGTGGTGGCACATGCCTGTAATCCCATGTACTCAGGAGGCTGAGGCAAGAGAATCGCTTGAACCCAGGAGGCAGATGTTGCAGTGAGCCGAGATCATGCTACTGCACTCCAGCCTGGGTAACAGAGCAAGACTCTGTCTCAAAAAAAAAAAAAAAAAGAAAAAGAAAAGCTTTTGAGGAGGTCGAGGACCCCCAGAAATGAGGTGGTTTGCCTAATGTCAAGCACTGGGTGTGCGAACCTGCAGCTGCCGTGACAGTTTCTGGCAGTGAGTCTCTGACACAAACGGCTCCCTCTGTTCAGGGAGGACCCGGGCGCCCTCACTTTTAGTCTTGGTCTTTCTTTTCATCTAAAAGGGCAGAGCGGATGCCCAGCTTTTTCAGTTCTTCCACCAGGTCCCCATTCTGGTGCATCTGGGCTCCATTCTTTTGTTCTTCCCTCTAGCTGAGGAAAAATAACCACTAACCCTGAGGAGACAGCCTGTGAGGTTTAGCTCATAACTGACATGTGGGTCAAGTGAGGCAAACTGAATAGACTCCAACACCATAGCCTGGCATTGCGATTTACCCCCCTCTAATAAGAACAAAATTCCATCTAGTTCATGACATCTGAAAGGAGGTATCTCACGCTGCCTGCTTAGAGGGCAATTCATTTGGAAATCTCTCTGGGAAAGCGCAGAGCAGAGCTGATTTATGGCACCACCACAAGGTATCACTGCAAGCATCAGGACTAAGTGGAGGAAGTGCCACTGCCCAGCCCTGAGGCCAGCATTCCAGCCTGTGAACAAATCCTGTGGGTTGGAATGCTGCTGCTAGCCCAATGAGATGGACTGCTGGCCCATGCGGCAGCCTCTGACAACACTTAACACTTAACACAGTCAACACTTAACTGTGAGAGACCTGGGCTCTGGGGAGGCCTCTTCCTGCTGGGTCACAGTGATGTGACCACGAGGGTGGGAATCGAGCCCAGGAAAAGTTCCTTCTGGACTAGGTCGACCCTTGTGCAGAATACTGGCTCATGCTGAGTGCTTTTCCCTGAGACATCAGGGTCTCTGTCACCCTTTCCAGACCAGCCCCTCTAGCCACTGCCATGCCAGGATGTATCTTATGGCACTCTTGGGACTCTAGGGTGAAGAACCCACCAGATTTAGAAATTTTGATGACTCAGGTACATGGAAATTTGAAGGTCTCTCAAGCTATCAACAAAGCAAACAAATAAAAAAATGAACAAAATCTCTATCAGGGCCTGGCACAGTGGCTCACGCCTGTAATCCCAGCACTTTGGGAGGCCGAGATGGGCGGATCACAAGGTCAGCAGATCGAGACCATCCTGGCTAACATGGTGAAACCCCATCTCTACTAAAAACACCCAAAAAAATTAGCCGGGCGTGGTGGCGGGCACCTGTAGTCCCAGCTACTCAGGAGGCTGAGGCAGGAGAATGGCATGAACCCGGGAGGCAGAGCTTGCAGTGAGCCGAGATTGCGCCACTGCACTCCAGCCTGGGCAACAGAGTGAGACTCCGTCTCAAAAAAAAAAAAAAAAAAAAAAAAAGTCAATGGGATTTTTGGGGCAGTAAAATTATGTTGATTTTTCCTCTTTTTATTTTGCTGTATTTTCCAGGTTTTATATTACTTTTAGGTTGGAAAAATAAACTTTAATAAACTAATTGAATATTTTGGAAGCAAGCATGAAGTAATTCTTTGCTGTATGAAGTTGATGAATATTGTGACGAAGGCAGGGAAGATACAAAAGCTATGGGGGTTTAATTCAACGTTATTAGACCTCTTTGTAAAACAAGTACGAATCACTTCATTGCCAAGAAGCTTATAAAACCAGGCACAATATCAATGACAAAGTGACTTAGAGAAAGCAGAGTGAGTCATCAGCAGAATTTTTATAGCAACGTCATAGGACATCCATAATATCTATGGCACACAATATAAAAGGCAATTATTATCACATGTGGACACCAGCAGATATTCTACTTTAGAGACAGGCAAAAACACTGATATGCAGACTCTTGGCATAGGAGTGGTATGTACACACACAGACACACAGACGCACACACACACGAACACACACGGGAGAAGTGCTCCACATTTTTGACCCTGAAATCCCATGCTATAAGAGAAAAGGGTTTTTTTTTTTTATTATGCTTGTTACCTTAGATACAGATTTTCATGCAGTTGTTGTAAGAAATACTGCAAAGAGAAACCATGTACCATTTTCCCGGTTTCCCCCAATGACAGTGTCTTGTAACACCATACAGTATCACAACCAGGATATTGGCATTGATACAGTCAAGATACAGAATGGTTCCATCACCACAAGGATCCCTCATGTTGCCCTTTTATAGCCACACCCATTATCTCCACCTCCACCCCCTTCTTAACTCCTAGCAACCACTCACATGTTCTCTATTTTTATAATTTTGTCATCTCAGGGATGTTATACATTTGGAATCATATATAATTGGGTCATTGCCTTTTTTCACTTAGTACAATTTTTGTAAATCCACTCAAGATGTTGTACATATCAAAAATATGTTCCTTTTCATTTGTGAGTAGTGTTCTATGCTATGGATATACCACAGTTTGCTTAACCATTCACATGTTGAAGGACATTTGGGTTGTTTCCAGTTGGGGGCTATCAGGAATACACTGCGGTGAACATTCGTGTACAGGTTCTTGTATGAACATAAGTTTTTATATCTCTGGGATAAATGCCCATGAGTGTAATTGCTGGGTTGTATGGTCGTTGCATGTTTGGTTTCATTAGAAACTGTCCAACTCTTTTCCAGAGTAGCTGTACCATTGTACATTGCCACCAGCAATATAGGAGAGATCTAGTTTCTCTTCATAAAAGGAAAGGTTTTTAATTTAGTTAACAAGTGGTTTTTTTTAATGAGTCATGAAGTAGATTGGAAAAGGGGCACTGCGGCCAATTCTGAAGAGCATTAGCCGTGACTGCCACCCAGAAATACGTAGCAAATAATAGAGGTTGCACCCAAATGTGAAGCCACTCACGACTTGATTAACAATGATCGGCAATATGCCTTCTGATCACAGTTAAGTATTGAAAAAAACAAATATTGTGAGTATAATAAAATTTTGGCCCCTAAGAAGATGTCTTCCCAGCATGCTGTACAAAGAAATAAGCAGTAAATACTAATCTCCACTTTTCCACACTAAGCATGCCAGCTGTTGAGAGAAGCTGCTCTCCCATGACTTTTTGATACAAGGGATAGGGAAAGGGACCTTATGAAAATGATAATGCCACTAAAGAGCATTTCTCATATTCAAATGCCTTGCTCAAGACGTATTTTATAGCCACATTTTCAGAATATTAAAGAACCTGTAATTATTAGTTCAGTGGTGAAATACTGCCATGTTTAATGTTAAAGATAATCAGAATTTTTTAAGAAGACTGAACTATGGTGCAAACAGCTTTGTCACTAAGAATTTGATTTTGTCCCACCACGTGGAGACTTTATGCACTTCTTGAAGAAAGAAATTGACTATATATGATTGGGTATATGTAAATATCACGTTCAAGTTTTTCAGTAGAACTTGTAACCACACTTTTTTGAACCAAATACAGTCAAAGTGGTAATTTAGGAATGCACACCCATCTGTTTCCCAAGTTCAACTATTCTGTCTTCTAGCCTTTGAGTGTGATTTGTTTAGGGACTTTAGTATCTGATGGAGTGCTTCAAAGTATTATCAGGGAACTGTCCTTGTAATATCTAGCTTTTTGGATGTATAATATCTATAGGTTTGATAAGGCCACTAAATACTTGAGGCAGTTCCCAATGACCTAGGATTCTGAATTAGAATTTTTAACTTTTTATTATGAAAAACTTCAAACATGTACAAAAGTAGAGTAGATAGGATAATGAATGTCCAGGTATTCACTACCCAGATTCAGTAGTGGAATAAATGCTTCTGGCGCCCTACATCACAGCCTCTTTCTCCACCTTGCTCAGCCAGAGCTGGGGTAGACAGTTCTATGTAAGCTCAGATTCACATCACCCTAACAAACAGTATCCTGCCCCAAAATCAAGTTTCTCTCTTCTGCTTCTGCCCTCAAGGCCTTCACGAAAGCCAATCCACATGAAAACACATCCCAGCCTTGGAGATAACCCTCAAATGAGGGGGACAAGAACTGGTGGATGAGAGCTGCAACCTCTCATCCGTCAAAGGGAGAGTTCTGGGAGATGTTCTATAGCTTCCCCCAAGCAGTCTAACCAGAATTCAGCCCTTGTTGCCCAATGCAGCAACCTCATAATGCACCTTTGCACTGACTTTTTTTCTTTCTCTAATTCTCCTTACTACCTCTTCCTTACTCCTGCTTCCTGGAATAACACGCTAAATATACTAACTGCACCCATGTCCTTGCCTCAGACTGCTGTGGAGGAATCCAACTAAGACAAATAGTTTAAAATTTCTTAGCACAATATACACCATGGAATACTATGCAGCCATGAAAAATGATGAGTTCATGTCCTTTGTAGGGACATGGATGAAGCTGGAAACCATTATTCTCAGCAAACTATCGCAAGGCAAAAAACCAAACACCACATGTTCTCAGTCACAGGTGGGAATTGAACAATGATAACACTTGGACACAGGAAGGGGAACATCACACACCAGAGCCTGTTGTGGGGTGGGGGTAGGGGGGAGGGATAGCATTAGGAGATATACCTAATGTAAATGACGAGTTAATGGGTGCAGCACACCAACATGGCACATGTATACATATGTAGCCTGCATGTTGTGCACATGTACCCTAGAACTTAAAGTATAATAATTAAATAAATAAATAAAAATAAAAATAAAAAAAATTTTAGCATTCTTATTTCACCTATCCTGTAATATTGTGGAGCATTTTAAAGTGTTTTGAAGCTTGACTTTTTAAAATTTAATAGAAATAGGAAGGAAAGAAATCAACTCAACATAGAAGCTGATCTGTGATCAAGCTGTGTGTCACCAAGGTAAACCTATATACCTTGGTGAATTATTGCCCCTAAGTATCATCTCTTTCCTTAATATAAAATCATTATTAAGTACATTATTTTAAATAATACTTTAATGTGATGGTGAAATGAAAAATATGATGGAGATTCATTTTAGTTTACCTAAAGGGTGGTCTGTTTCAGCAGGGTGCCCTTTTTTTCCCCCGAAAAAAGCACTCCCAGCACTTTGGGAGGTGGAGGCAGGTGGATCACCTGAGGTTGAGAGTTCGAGACCAGCCTGGCCAACAGGGTGAGACCCTGTCTCTACTAAAAACACAAAAATTAGCCGGGCTTGGTGCCTGTAATCCCAGCTACTCAGGAGGCTGAGACAGGAAAATCAATTGAACCCAGGAGGCAGAGGTTGCAGTGAGCCGAGATCGTGCCACTGCTCTCCAGCCTAGGGGACAGAGCAAGACTCCGTCTCAAAAAAAAAAAAAAAAACAAACTATGAGAAATGCTGACTATTCAAAAACTCCCCAGGGCTGTTCACAGGAGTCTGTGAACTTCATCAAAACGTATGCTGCTGTGTGTGTATCCACATGTTCAGTCATTTTCCTGGAGGAAAAAATCAGTAGCTTTCACCAGATTCTAAAGCAAGTCCTTGACCAAAAAAGGGTTAAGAACCACTGATGAAGGGATATCGGGCACTATGACCTCTGAGTAGGGATGACTTTATTGTAGAGAGAAAGCGCTTCTGGAACTCTTTAAATCATTCTACATGGCTGATCATCATCTTCACCAAATTGCACAGTTAGCCTCATTATGTGAATCTAACTAGAATTGATATGATTACAATGAAAGGATTTTTCCTGCTCAAGGTCTAGTTTATAAAGTAATTGAATTTTCCCCTCAAGGCTTCATTTATAATAAAAGGATTTTTTTTTCATTCTCAAGGCCTTGTTTTCAACATCTGGATTACATGATCTGGTTCCAATATTTTCCTCAAAGCTATCTCTCCTAGCCTCAAAGAACTTTTGAGATTTTGCCAATCAACAGGAAAAACATTTAGATTACAATACGTGCTCTTTCCAGACTAGCCCTAGTTCTCTCAGATATTTCTGTACCCTGAACTGGTGCACTTCCAGGAATATGAGGGATTTTGCGTCAGCTGTTGATGAAACAATTCCTTCCACCTGTGTCTTGTCCAGTCCCTAAATTACTAACTCAGAAAGGAAGTTGGAAAGTTAAAGAGGCACACTTTCTCTAAGGAGCCTTAATTCGGTTTGGCATTTGAGTTTGTGGTGTTTTTCTTTCTCTATTAACAAAGGACTATTTGTATATCATAAATAGAAGTAGAAGAAGAAAATGATGTCTTAAATCATCCACTTAAAAACCAAGACAAAAATGGTACAGGTGGCTTTTTAAAAGAAGGAGGAAAAATCCCCTCCACATAAGCCCTTTTCTTGAATAGGCCTCTAACTAGCCCTGGTGCAGCTGCAAGGATGCGTTTAATGATTCTGTGATTTATTGCTCTACAGAGGATATTCTCAGCCATCATCTGCAGAAGAGGCCCTAGCAATATGTAGAATGGGAGACTAAGAACACATTGGAATGGGCTAAATTTTCCATGTGGTTTCCATTTTCTTTCTTATTGTACATCGAAAGTATTTTTTTTAAGAAAACGATTTTTAGCCATCACGAGTATCACAAAAGCACCCTGCCCCTAGGGCAGCTTGCAGCAGGCCTGAGCCAGAAACTGACTAGAAAGAGAAGGAGCTCAAAACATCCTCCATCTTGAAAGGCGAAGCTTCCTAAAGCCAGTTCTTGGCACAAAATCCTCTCTGATCTGAAGACCCATGACTTCTATTGGGTGTCCCCAGACTAAGTCACAATTGTAAGGTAGTAAAGAGCAGCTAATATCCACTGAGCACTATGGGACACCAAATGCTCTGGGTCATTTACATGGATTATTTCATTTAATACTCAATTTATTGTCTCCATTTTACAGATGAGGAAACTGAGAGCTGAGAGAAGTTAAGTCACTTTACCCAAGGGCACAAAGCCTATGAATGGAAAGCTAGGACTTGATCCCTGGTTTGTATGATTTCAATAGTAGTGCTTTTAACTACTACGTAGTTGTCACCCCTTTCTTTTCTTCTAGGGTCCCTCCCTGACCACAAATATAATATAATGTCAGGAATTCCTTATACTATCCCCTAGCTACCTAGAAACTAAAGCTACAGTAACCATCTATGCCTGTCCTCCAGAGTAATGCCCCATTGTACAAAATTTCCCATGTTATCTAATGTCTCCCCATGGAACTCTGGGTTTCCCATCAAATCTTTCAATAAAATTATGGCTTTAAATAATAAAAATCATTTCAGGTCCTCCTAATACTAATTGATAAATTTTTCTTGTATATATCCACCTACCCACAGAAACATGCATCCTCTTTTTTTTTTTTTTTTTTTTT
>NW_026652282.1:101908179-101947803 GCF_009828535.3 Hylobates moloch | reverse complement strand
TGTTGATTTCCTGCACCCATTAACTCGTCATTTAGCATTAGGTATATCTCCTAATGCTGTCCCTCCCCTCTCCCCCAACCCCGCAACAGTCCCCGGAGTGTGATGTTCCCCTTCCTGTGTCCATGAGTTCTCATTGTTCAATTCCCACCTATGAGTGAGAACATGCGGTGTTTGGTTTTTTGTCCTTGCGATAGTTTACTGAGAATGATGTTTTCCAGTTTCATCCATGTCCCTACAAAGGACATGAACTCATCATTTTTTATGGCTGCATAGTATTCCATGGTGTATATGTGCCACATTTTCTTAATCCAGTCTATCGTTGTTGGACATTTGGGTTGGTTCCAACTCTTTGCTATTGTGAATAGTGCCACAATAAACATACGTGTGCATGTGTCTTTATAGCAGCATGATTTATAGTCCTTTGGGTATATACCCAGTAATGGGATGGCTGGGTCAAATGGTATTTCTAGTTCGAGATCCCTGAGGAATCGCCACACTGACTTCCACAATGGTTGAACTAGTTTACAGTCCCACCAACAGTGTAAAAGTGTTCCTATTTCTCCACATCCTCTCCAGCACCTGTTGTTTCCTGATTTTTTAATGATGGCCATTCTAACTGGTGTAAGATGGTATCTCACTGTGGTTTTGATTTGCATTTCTCTGATGGCCAGTGATGATGAGCATTTCTTCATGTGTTTTTTGGCTGCATAAATGTCTTCTTTTGAGAAGTGTCTGTTCATGTCCTTCGCCCACTTTTTGATGGGACGTATCTCAAAATAATAAGAGCTATCTATGACAAACCCACAGCCAATATCATACTGAATGGGCAAAAACTGGAAGCATTCCCTCTGAAAACTGGCACAAGACAGGGATGCCCTCTCTCACCGCTCCTTTTCTGCATCCTCTTATTCTACTAGTTCACCTATATTGAGTACTTACTATGTGCCAGACATCAAGTTAATCACTTCACATGAATCTTCTCATGTGCTTCTCCACAGTAACCCTATGAGGTAGCTACTATTATTACATCTGTTTTACATATGAGAAAACTGAAGCTCAGAAAAGCTCTGAAGTTCAGAAAAGCTCCAAGCAAGTGGAGGAGTCAGGGTTTGAATTCAGATGTGTTTCACTTGAGAGACCAAACCCCTAAACCACTACATTCTACTTCCACTTTTCTTAACAGTGATGTCATGTTGATAGTACATACCAGTCATATAATGTGGTCAAAATAGCCCTTTACTTTTGTGGAGTTCCTCCCAAATCCCACAGCCCCAGCATAATTATGAGAAAAACATAATACGAATATCAGTGGAGGAACATTCTAAAAAATACCTAACCAGTACTCCCCAAAACTGTCAAGGTCATGAAAAAGAAGGAAAAAATTCCAGGTGACATCTATGAAAATGATGGAGTAGGGAACTCCTGTGAAAGTTCTCAGAATCAAAATGGAGTTACTGTGGGAAAAAAAAAAAAAAACCTGACAAATAGAGCCAGGGAAGACCATGAAGGGAGGATTCTCATGCATAAATGACAGATAACAAGAACTTTCAGAAAAGACTGCAAAAACCACAACCTTGCACAAAGGCCATCACAACCTCACACACACAAAAATGCTTCTGCAAGGATATCTGCCCATCAGCTGCCTGTCCAGCCTTGGAGTGATGCCACCCTTGTTACTGATCCTCATAGCCAAGGATAAGTATCTCCAAACAATTAAGTAATCCTCATTTTTCTTTTAAAAACTTTGTCTTCATCTACCTCCCCAAACACGCACATAGTTTACTATGACACGTATTATCATTGCAATGCTCTATTCCTGAATACATATCATTTTCTTTTGGAGGGCCTCTCTCTGTTTGTTATTTAGGTTGACATAAATTGTGTGCAGAAGTGGGACCTGAAAAAGATCTCTATCAGAAGGAATTGGTGATTATTGGAACTAGTGTACAGTACTCACTTGAGCCCTTTGAGCTCTCTGCTTCTGCAGCCTAGTTTTTCTGCCCTGATGAGTCTTCTGTCAGGCCAAGCCTCTCTCTTTTTGTAGATGATTTTGACTTTATTCAGGAGTTGGTAATAAGGCTACCTCAAAAAGAGACCTCGCATTCCTCCTAGGATGATAAAAGATTTTTTGTCTTTCTGGTGTAAAGACAATGTCCTTCTGGTTTGAGTACTCTAGTTTCTATAGAAGTTACACCCTGTCTATGAGACATGTCTTTTTCTGGTGAATTTACTTTTGGTTCTTTCTACACACCCAATTTAATATTTTATTTGATCTCCATGCTTCATTTAAAATTCTTATGAGCACTCTAATTTTGGTTTCATTTTGGTTTGGTTTTGCATCTCTATAAATGATTTCTCTCTTTTCCCTTGCTTGTTTCTAAAAATCTTCTGAGAGCAAAAATAAAAAATTGTAAATGGTGGGCACAAGGAGGCTGGTCAAAGGCCACTAGGGTGGCTGGGCATGGTGGCTCATGCCTGTAATCCCAGCAGTTTGGGAGGCCAAAACAGGAGGATCACTTAAAGCCATGAGTTTGAGACCAGACTGGGCAATAAACCAAGATACCCCCATATCTCCAAAAAAAAAAAAAAAAACCAATAGAACTAAAAGTATTTAACAGCCACTAGGGTGATCACCACCATCTAAAACATTAGTCCAAACTCCTGACAGTCTCTGATAGGATTTATAAGATTTTCTTTGCTTTCAAGAGATTAATAAGAAATGGAATGAGATTCTTAAACACTAAGGCATGCCAGGTTTTCTGGGATTCCAGCCAGGTATATTAGAGATTCTAGTGCACATGGTTTGTTTGTTTTTGTTTTTGTTTTTGTTTTGAGATGGAGTCTCACTCTGTCACCCAGGCTGGAGTGCAGTGGCACAATATCGGCTCACTGCAACCTCTGCTTCCCAGGTTCAAGCGATTCTCCTGCTTCAGCCTCCCAAGTAGCTGGGATTACAGGTGCCTGCCACCATGCCCAGCTAATTTTTTGTATTTTTAGTAGACACGGGGGTTTCACCATGTTGGCCAGGCTGGTTTCAAACTCCTGACCTCAAGTGATTCACCTGCCTCGGCCTCCCAAACTGCTAGGATTATAGGCATAAGCCACTGCGCCCGGCCTAGTGCACATGTTTAAAATAATGGGCAAACTACATCAAGAAAAATTCAGAGCTCAATGGCCATTATATAAACTGTCTGAGCTTATAAAAAAAAAAAAACTGAAAGCAACTATAGAGTTACTATAGAGAGCCTTCTAAGTTCTCTCTCTACTGTTTTTCTGCCTATTTTGAGTCTGCTGAGTTTTCTACTGGTATTGAGATAAACTCACGACTTGTGGCATTCCAGCCAAGAAATAAAAGGTCTTAAAAGGCTTTTAAATTAACGGCTTTACAAATTACAACATCTCTATGGCAACCAACAACCTAGACCTAAGAGACATCCCTTTTAATATAAATTTAGGTTTACCTAAATAGCAATAGCTTAGGGTGATGGAACAGTTAATTGAAGAATTAATATTCTATAAGAAATAGAGCTAGATAAATGTGTATAAAAGCCTCTTTACTCAAATAGGACAAAATCTTAAGCTCAGAGCAATTATAATATAAGCTATCTTTGTCCAACATAAAAATTGCTTTGTCTGCCATGCAGGGGCCAAAAAAAGCCAGAAAAAAAAACTGGAAAAAAAAGCCAGAAAAAAAAGGATGCTTCCCTGCCCACATTAACTTGTCACGCAAACCAAACCAACAAACAATAGATTTGTTAATAAAAATTTAAGGCTACTTGGAGATTTGGGTTTCCTTATACAATTTAGCCAGTTCTAGCTAGAATTTACACATTAAAATTTTAACCTTATATTCATTTGAAACTGAAAAAAAGGGGGTAAAATGCAAAAGGGATTGAAAAAAAATGAAGATGCTTTACTCAAAATTTTGGTCCACAGCCTTCATTAGATTACCTATTAGGGCAAATAAAGTTTAGCCTTATGAACAGGTCCCACTTTGTAAGAAGTATAATTTGGATCTAATTACCATTTATAAACTGATGAGTTTTTATTATTATCTCATGGCTAAAATTCCAAAATGAAAGTTATAAGATTGTATGTGAGTGTGTATATATATATACATACATATATATGTTTAAGTGTTTGTTTATGCATACGTACACACATTATGTTGTATGTTGTATCTACATAGTAAAATCTGGTATAGTCAGCCAGAAATGCCTTAAGAAATTCTATTCAGATTGGTGTAAATACGAATATCATTCAAGGCTACTATGAACACCTTATGAGCATAAACTAGAAAACCAGAAGAAAGGGATAAATTCCTGGAAATGTACAATCCTCCCAGATTAAACCAGGAAGAAATAGAAACTCTGAACAGGCCAATAACAAGCAGCGAGATTGAAATAACCAACAAAAAAAAGTCACGGACCACATGGATTCACAGCTGAATTCTTTCAGACATTAAAAGATAGAGAAAGAGGAAATCCTCCCTAAATCATTCTATGAAACCAGTGTCACACTAATACCAAAACCAGGAAAGGACATAACAAAAAAAGAAAACTACAGACCAATATCCCTGATGAACATAGATGCAAAAATCCTCAAAAAATACTAGCTGTAATTGAATCTAATAGCATATCAAAAAGAGAATACAGCATGATCCAGTGGGTTTCATATCAGGGACGGTGAGATGGTTTAATATATGCAAGTCAATAAATGTGATACATCACATAAAGTTAAAAACAAAAAATCATATGATCATTTCAACAGAAGCAGAAAAAGCATTTGACAAAATCCAGCATCCCTTTATGATTAAGACCCTCAGCAAAATCAGCATACAGGGGACATACCTCAATGTAATAAAAGCCACCTATGACAAACCCACAGCCAACATTATACTGAATTGGGAAAAGTTGAAAGCATTATTCCATTCCTGAGAACTGGATCAAGACAAAGATGCCTACTTTCACCACTTCTGTTCAAAATAGTACTGGAAGTCCTAGCCAGAGCAATTATACAAGAGAAAGAAATAAAGGGCATCCAAATCAGTAAAAAGGAAGTCAAACTGTCACTGTTTGCCAGTGATATAATCATATACCTAGAAAACCCTAAAGACTCATCCAAAAAGCTCCTAGGTCTGATAAATGAATTCAGTAAAATTTCCTTTACAAAATAAATTTACCCTGCTATATGCTATACACCAAGAGCGACCAAACTGAGAATCAAATCAACCCCTTTTACAGAAGCTGCAAAAAAAAAAAAAAAAAAAAAAACTTAGGAATATACCTAGCCAAGGAGGTGAAAGATCTCTACAAGGAAAACTACAAAACACTGCTGAAACAAATCACTGATTAACACAAACAAATGAAAACACATCCCATGCTCATGGATGGGAAGAATCAATATTGTGAAAAATCACCATATTGCCAAGAGTAATCTACAAATTCAATGCAATTCCCATCAAAGTACCATCATCATTCTTCACAGAGCTAGTAAAAACAACCCTAAAATTCATATGAAACCAAAAAAGAGCCTGCATAGCCAAAGCAATACTAAGCAAAAAGAACAAATCTGGAGGCCTCACATTACGTGACTTCAAGCTATACTACAAGGCAATAGTTACCAAACCAGCATGGTACAGGTATAAAAACAGGCACATAGACCAATGGAACAGAATAGAGAATACAGAAATAAAGTCAAATACTTACAGCCAATTGATCTGCGGCAAAGCATACAAAGACATAAATTGGGGAAAGGACACCCTATTCAATAAATGGTGCTGGGAAAACTGGCAAGTCACATGTAGAAGAATGAAACTGGATCCTCATCTCTCACCTTATACAACAATCAACTCAAGATGAATCAAAGACTTAGATCTAAGACCTGAAACCATAAAAATTCTAGAAGGTAACATCAGTAAAACTCTTCTAGACATTGGCTTAGGCAAAGAGTTTATGACCAAGAACTCAAAAGCAAATGCAACAAAAACAAAAATAAGTACATGGAACCTAATCAAACTAAAAAGCTTCTGCACAGAAAAAGAAATAATCAGCAGAGTAAACAGACAACCTACAGAATGGGAGAAAATATTCGCAAAACTATGCATCCAGGGAAGAACTAATGCCCAGAATCTACAAGGAACTCAAATAAACTAGCAAGAAAAAAAAATAACCCCTTCAAAAAGTGAGCACAGGGCATGAATAGACAATTCTCAATAGAAGATGTACAAATAGCCAACAAACACGAAAAAATGCTCAACATCACTAATGATCAAAGAAATGCAAATTAAAATGACAATGAGATACCACCTTACTCCTGCAAGAATAGCCATAATTTAAACATAAAAAATAACAGATATTGGCATTGATATGGTGAAAAGGGAACACTTTTACACTGCTGGTGGGAATGTAAACTAGTACAACCACTATGGAAACAGTGTGAAGACTCTTTAAGGAAGTAAATGTAGGACTACCATCTGATTCAACAATCCCACTACTGGGAATCTACCCAGAGGAAAATAAGTCATTATATGAAAAAGATACTTGCACACGCATGTTTATAATAGCAGCACAATTCGCAATTGCAAAAATATGGAACCAACCTAAATACCCATCGACCAACTAGTGGACTAAGAAAATGTAGTATATATACACCATGGAATACTACTTAACCATAAAAAGAAATGAAATAATGGCATTCACAGCAACCTGAATGGAGTTGGAGACCATTATTCTAAGTGAAGTAACTCAGGAATGGAAAACCAAACATCTCATGTTTCACTTATAAGCAGGAGCTAAGCTATGAGGATGCAAAAGCTTAAGAGTAATATAATGGACTTTGGGGACTTGGGAGGAAGCGTGGGAGGTGGGTGAGGAATTAAAGACTACACACTGGGTGCAGTGTACATTGCTGGGGTAATGGGTGCACCAAAATCTCAGAGATTACCACTAAATAACTTATCCGTGTAACAAAAAACCACCTGTTCTCTAAAAACTAATGAAACAAAAATAAAAAATAAAAAAGAAGCTCCTTCAAGTAGTTTTTGGAACAATTTCATTTCATTGTTTTAAAGTCATACCATGTCTATCTTAAAATGAGATGTATGTTCATTGCATACATAATTTTGTTGAACTCCCGTCTTTGCCAGGCACTGTTCTAAGCATCTTACAAAGATCACTACAAATATTTATGAATTCTCACAATAACCCTGTGGATAGGTACTATTATTATCTCTGTTTTATAGGTATAGGAAATGAGGATCAGAAGGTAAACTCATTTGCCCAAAGTCATCCAGGTAAGTTGTAAAACCAGGATTTAGAGTTAGATCTCTATGATTCCAGAGCTCTAGCTCCTTTCACTGCACCCAGAACCCCAAAGTTCATTCCATTTACCTGATTCTTCCACTCTCTTTAACTGCTGTTAAGCTGTTCCAGATGCTTCTGACAATGTTATTCTTTGTTTGAATGCTTGGTTGCCTCTGGCAACAGCTATGGCTGCCATCAACATACCCAATGTCTCTACTGCTATCACTGCTGTTATCCCACCAAGGTGTCAGGGATACTCCCACTTCCTACAGTAATTACAGGAATTTTCTTCCTGACTCAGACTCCTGAATCTGTGTATTCTAACTATAAAGGATTCAGTACTGTATACTGACCAGGGGACCAAGGCATATACCACACCGCTGCATTTAATATATATCTGCCAGCCCTACAAAGTTTTATCCTCCTTCTGGCACCTTGGCTGAGACTCCAACAGCTTGTCCTATTATCATACCAAGCATTCTGTAAGCCCTCAGACAGTGGTGCCAGCATAGGCCAGGTGGGCAGAAAAGGCCAATCCATATCTAGAATAGATAACCATTCTGCTGAAGAAGAATTGCTGTCCCCTTCAGGATAGAAAGGACCTAAGTAATTGACCTGACATCAGGTAGCCGGTTGGTCTCCCTAAAGAATGATGCTGGATGGAGAGCTGCTGGCAGGTTGAGATCTTAGCTGTGGATCTTAGCTGTGGCAGGTGCTAGGTCAGCTTTAGTGATAGGAAGCCTACCCACTGGGAGTATTTCCTTCACCATTGTTCTTCAGAGCTACTGTAG
Organism: Hylobates moloch; assembly: GCF_009828535.3. Lineage (NCBI taxonomy): Eukaryota > Metazoa > Chordata > Mammalia > Primates > Hylobatidae > Hylobates > Hylobates moloch. The sequence continues at coordinate 101,939,708 of NW_026652282.1, read as the reverse complement.
AGTGGGGCTATAATGAGATAGCAATCCCCTTCCACATAGTGCCAACATATTGCACTGACCCACCTGTGAATTAGGCCTGAATCCCTTCCTTCTCTATCAGATGACAGCAGCAGACCCCTCAACATGATGCAACATAGATGTGGGCTGAAAGAGGAGTGGTGGTGCAGTGGAAACAGGTGACTTCTGTCTGGGCCATCTGCTCCTACATTTTGTTCATGCCTACTAAATGCGCTTAAGCCTAGGCCACGATGGATTGTTGCTGCTCATGCCCATCCTTACAGCTTGGTAGATGAGACTAAGCCCAATTTATTATGAGAAGCTCATACTGCATAGTCATTTGATGCCTGTAAGGCCCCCTCATGAGTCACACTTGTATAACTCCCTCCCCTTGAGTATAGGTGGAACTTGCCACTTGCTTCTAGGCAATAGCGTATGGGAACAGCAATGGGATAATCCCTCCCATGATTATGTTACATTATATATAAGACTCAATCTTGCCGGGCTGAAGTGAGAGTTTCTCCTGCTGGGCTTTAAGAACTAAAGTATATTAGCCAGGTCTGGTGGGGTGTATCTGCAGTCCTAGTTACTGGGGAGGCTGAGGCAAGAGGATCACTTAAGCCCAGGAGTTCGAAGTTACAGTGAGCTATGATGGTGCCACTATGCTCCAGCCTGGGCAATAGAGTGAGACACAGAAAGACCCTATACCATCGCTAAAAAAAAAAAAAAAGAAAAGAAAAAATTAAACTGCAATGTTGTAAAATGACCTCAGAGAGGGACACGTTTCAAGGAACTGTGGGCAGCCTCTAGGACTGAGAGGTCCCTGGGCAACAACCAGAAAGAAAACAGGGATCTCAGTTCTATAGCTGCAAGGAATTTAATTCTACCAACAACCATGTAAGCTTGAAAGAGGATCCCAAGCTCCAGAAAGGGATGCAACCTGGCCAACACCTTGACTGCAGCTTTCTGGCCCTGAACAGAGGACTCAGCTAAGCCAACACCAGATTCCTGGAGGAAACTAGGAGATAGTACATGTATGGGTTTTTAGGTGCTAAGTTTGTGATAACATTGTAACTCAGCAAACTTTAACTCAGTAAACTTTAGTTTTGACAGTTTATGTACCCATGTAACCACTCAGAACAAGATATGTAACGTTTCCATCACTCCAGAAAGTTCCCTCATGCCCTTTCTAGTTAATCCCCTTATGTTCACCCAGAGGCAACCAATTTCTGATTTCTTTCTCCATAGATTTGTATTGTCTGTTCTTGAAAGTCATATAAATGGAATCGTTCAGTATGCATTTTGTGTGTATGCCTGGCTTCTTGCATGCAAATAATTGAGATGTTTTGAGACTATGAACTGCTTTTGACTCTCCTTATTAATAAGCACAAAATAAATGCTTCTCTCTTCAAGCTGTGATGAAATCTGATTCTGGTTACTTACCAGGAGGCAATGAGGATGGTGGGGTGGATCTTGAGAAAAAAAATTCCATCTCACAAGGAAACTTCTTCACGTGAAATCATTACCTGGTCTCCATGAAAAGAGAAGTTATTCTTCTCTGGCAAGGGAAAAGAGCTGCTTCTACTAGAAAAAAAAAAAAAGCACGTTCAGAGAAATTTGAGAGGTCATAACACTTGGGTTCATATATATCCCAGATCTCCATGTTCCATTATTTTCCTATCTGATTTTGGCTTAATGAACCTGACAAGGTTGGACATTTAGTCGTCTTCACAGTTCTGTCACCCTTATTATCAGATCTTGAGTCTGGTTTTTAATACATTCTGTCCCTACAGCTGTAGGAGGTAAGACTCTCCTTTAAAGCTGCTATAGAGGCAGAGTCTCTACTGCCTTCAAATCAGCCATTCTACTCCAAAATCCTTATGAATAACATTGTTTATATATCAGTTAGGCATCACAGCCACTTGACCTCCCCATATCTTTCTCTCCACCTACATGTCATTCTAATAAAATAGCACATACCACGGGAGAAAGCTCAAGTATTTGCAATGTCACTTCATGCCAGGGTTATGGCCATACCACTTATCACCAGCAATAGGGTCCCTATTGCTTTCAGACAAGTGAAAAATCCAATTCCAAAATCCTATCCTATCTGTTTTCTAGAACCACTTCTAATATCAAATGTCTTTGCCAGGGTCCTCTAGAAAACAGAGTCTGAGCAATAATTCAAGTACTAACTATTTGAGTGTGTGTAAGCCCAAAGCAACAGGGGTGATGAAAAAGGGTAAGTCAGGCAAAAAAGATGGAAACCAATGTGATGCAATGTATTACCTCACTGGCCATTACTTCAAAAAATTACAAGTCACTTGCCAGGTATGTTTGCTCAGCACATGGGACTTTTTCCAGAATGGTTGAAAGGAAAACACACACACACACACACACACACACACACACACATGCGTGCACAAACACACGTATTTTAGAGTAGTTTTATAAGGGTGAAGTGAACTGTCTGCCTGGCTCCCTCATGCCTCTTGATTTCCATGAGTTAAGGTTCATACCCCAGAGACCCGAATCTCCTTCACTTCTAGGTTGCATCATTTTGTCCCTTGACAGCTTCTCACAAAGCCAAATCCCACACCCATGGTGTAGCATTTTACCCAAGTAGGGAAGTGGAGTGATAACTTGGCACTGATAGGCTCCAAGTGTAGAACATGAAGGCCATTCAGGTGCAAGGCTTCAACTTAGAATACCACATAGCTCTGGGAGCTCACAAGGGATGCCAAAAAAACCTGAAATGGTAGCAGCACAGTTTGTAAAGCAGATAGCATCTTGGAAAAGAATCTAAGAAGGTACACAAGTTTGTGCCCAATACAGAAGGTTAGTCCAAATAAGACAAAAGGGTAGTTTGGACTAGGTTGGTGGCAATGGGGATGGAGAAAAAAGGAAAGATTTAGCGTACATTTTGAAGATAGAGCCAACAGCACTTTCTAGTGAACTGAATGTGAGGACTCAGAGAAAGGGAGGATTCCTGGGTGACCCCTACATTTTTTTACTTGAGTAACTGGATAGACTGTTATATTATTTTTGAGATATAGGTTATGGGTGAGGAATTAGATTTGGCATTGAAGGAATCAATATTTAGTTAATAATGTCCAAATGTTTGGTCAAAAAACTTTGTGTGTTTTTTTTCTAAAAACGGAAACATTACACTTAATAATCACATCCCATGATAATTTTGTCTCATAATTCAGCCAAAGATCAGTCCTACAAATGGATAGAACCAGGTACCACTTACATGGTATAGTTGGCAGAGCATGGAACAGCGTGTCCCCAAAAGATCTCCCCCAATCTACTGGCCAGATGCCCATAGCCTATATTCTGGTTTTCTATTCCTGTAACTTAAAACAACAACATTTATGTTGGTCACTGATCTACAACATGGACAATATTTGTCACAGTAGTATCATGTGGTATCAGCTGGGGCAGCTCAACTGGGAGCTAGAGGACCTATATCCAAGATGGCTCACTCACACTGGCTGGCAAAGTGGTATTGGCTGTCAGGTGGGAGTCCAGCCAGGGTGGAAAGCCAGGAGCCTTGATTCCTCTCCACAGGGAGCTCTGCATGGGCTTTCTCACAGCATGTGGCTGGATTCCAAGAGCAAACACCCCCAGAACAGGAAGATGCCAGTTTCTTGAGATATAGGCCCAGAAACTGACACAGTGTCACTTCTACCATATTCCATTGGTCAGATATTCACAGAATCCAAATTCAAGGGGAAGGGACTAGGCATCAACTGTCAATTAGAGGAGTGTCAAAAATTTGGGGATCACGTTTTTAAATGATCTTAGTACCCATACTCTGGTACTAATGGTACCTTTGGTTTTATGGGGCAGGTAAGGAGGAGACACCAAAACCATTCATTAAGTGTCTGTTTATATGATTTTGTCAGATGAGCCACTTGATACCCATCAGGTCCCTGAGAGAATGGGAGCCGGCATAGAGATAATAATATAGATTATAATATAGCTACCACTTTTGGTGCACTTACCATGTGCCAGACATTATTCTGAATTCTTTACATGTATCAACTCATTGGATTCTCTCAATAATCCCAAAAGGTAACTTCATATTATTATCTTTATTTTACAATGAGGTAATTGAGACATAGATGGGTTAAATGATTTGCCAAATGTTATACAGCCACCAAGTAGGTGAGCTTGGATTCCAGGCCAGATCTATCTGACTCCAGAGTCCACACTCAAAAAAAAAAAAATGAAGCTATATTGGAAAGGATAGGGATGGGCTTGTCAGAGACAGATGGGCTACTCCAGGCCACAACCCCGAGAAGGCCCAGTGGTTCAATAAGAGTTCCTTGGTAGCAGCCTTACAGGAATAAATACATGTAAAACATTAAAGCAGTTGAGATTTTTCTACCACAGAAGGTTCATGGTCTCAGAAAGCATGGAAGGAAGCAAATATTCATTGTCTAGTAACTTTTATTTGTCAGCCATTATGCCAAGTGCTTTACATGCATAGATTTCATACAATTCTTGGAATAATCATGTTAATTATTGTTATTACTGCCATTTTATACCTGAGGAAACTGAGACTTAGATTATCTAATTTATGCAAGATCACACAGGTGGTAAGTGGCCATTCTGAGGTTCTAGCTGAGATTTGAGATCAAACTCCTACTCTCGATCATTACACATGAAACCTTGGGTTGATGCCTACAAGCAGGGTAGTCTCAGGATTGGGACTGTTATGTAGGGCCCTGGGAAAAAGATTGCTGGAAAAAGTTGGGAGAGAATGAAGGATACCCCACGTCTATCTAGTCCATCATATTGCTCTTCACCAAACATCACCTCCAGCTAGTTGCCTCTTTTTAGAATGTCTCTTTGTGCCTACTTTCTTTTGTCCAAGATGTCATTAACAACCAAGAATATTGACTCTACAGGGCACAAGATAGCTGAACAAATTCATCTCCAATTATTGTCCTCCTTATTCCTAGTTAATTAATAGCTAACTATTGAAGAGAGATTAAAATAATTGACTTCCTGATGACATTGAGCAATTAAATTCTTAGCTCTATTCACAAGTCTAATCACTGCCTAAGTGGAGATTAATAGAGATGGATCCCTTCTCCATCTAATTTCCATTTTGCAGCCAATTACCCATTAAAGGCTTCTGACTCTCCAAGATGCTTTCCTGGAAGTAAGTTTAAGTCTTGGCCCAGGGTGTTGGGTGCACCAAAATCTCACAAATCCCCACTAAAGAACTTATTCATGTAACCAAACACCACCTGTTCCTCAATAACCTATGAGAATAAAAAAATTTAAAAACTAAAACTAAAAATAAATCTTGGCCTGGTTAAGCAAATATTTCCAAGCAATTAACTCATTGCTAATTGCAAATAACTAGCTGTCCAGAAAATGGGGAAGGCAGAAGGGAACCTAGATTTTAAGATGTCAATTGGGCCACTTAAACAATTCTTAGAAGTACACCCAAAACGATTAAGTTCAATCCTACCTAGCTTTTTCCTCTGCGGATTTCTAAATCCTGGTAGCCTGGTCCCTGTACCTTCAGCTTCAACCCCTCTCTATTTTGGAAAAACATACAGCCTCTAGTCTGGAAAGTTATAAAAACCTAAGACTAGAAACCCACCACTCTAAGGCCAGAAGTAGAGTCCAAACTAGGTTTCCAGATTAGTATTCCAGTGTTACATTTGGCTTTCCATCCCACTAATAGGGTATCTCCCCATTCCAGCCTAACCTCAACCTCAGTATGCTTCTAGTCATTTTTTTCCTCCCAAAATAGCTCTCATACTCAGCCTGCCTCACTTTCACTGGCCAGACCTAGACATCAGTTCATGAACTGCTTGTCCTAGAGACACCTCCTATGCATTAGTCTATTCTTGCACAGCTATAAAGAAATATCTGAGATTTGGTAATTTATAAAGAAAAGAGATTTAATTGGCTCACAGTTCTGCAGGCTATACAGGAAGCATAATAGCTTCTGCTTCTGGGGAGGCCACAGGAAACTTACAATCATGGTGGAAGGTGAAGGAGAAGCAGGCACATATTACATGGCCAGAGCAGGAAGAAGAGAGAAGGGGCCAGGTGCTACACACTTTTAAACAACCAAATCTCATGGCAACTCACTCATTCATTATCACAAGAACAGCACCAAAGGGGTGGTGCTAACCCATTCGTGAGAACTCGGCTCCCATTATCCATTCACCTCCCACCAGGCCACACCACCAACATTGGGGAATACTATGCAACATGAGATTTGATGGTGATACAGATTCAAACCACATCATCCTGGAAGAGTTCACAGCAGCTCTGTCATTCCTAATCCTAGCTATCATAAGAGCTGAGAGAGGAAGCTACCACTTTCTGACTGATGGCATCAGTCTACTAAGTAGTTGGCAAAGACTGATCTTATAGACACAAATATCCACCTCTCCAGCAACAGCCCCAGAAGCATTGTCTGCACACAGTACTTCTGAGGGAGCATCTCATCACTGTCTGCAGGGACTTGGCATGACCTGGATCTTGCTTCTGAAAATCTAAGGCACCTATGTACAGGAACAAGCAGAACTGCTATCCTTTATTTTCTGTGTTTGCACCTGTTAAATGTCTGGTTCTAGGTCCAAACCTGGAGCTCCGAAGAGCGGTATGTTTCATCTTGGCCTATTTCTGTCCAAACCACCTCGGGCCTGAAGCAATAGCAGCAGCATAGCCCACCCCAACTAGATTTAATTATTTCCAATAGTTCTGTGTCTTCTTTACTGGGTAAATTCTCAGAAATGGAAGTTCAGGCATTGTTTCCTCAAGGACCGAAAATTGCACCAATGGTCTGAGTCTCCTCAAAATAAATACACTTTCTCATGGTCAGAAAAATAAAACAGCAAGCTCCAGATTTGCCCCGTTTTTATCCCACTGTTTACAGCCTGAGTGGTAATAGTAAAGGGACAAGTATCCACATACCCTCATCTCCAACCTGCTGGATAATCCTGAAGGGATGGCATACATATTTAAAATAAATAAATACCAGTGAGTAGAAGAATACTTACAACTTTGTCCACACATACACGAAACCACAGCCTTTCAAATACAACTGAGCCAATTGTGAGATTGGTATATATGTTGCCAGCCTGGTTGTTTCATTGACCTGCTTTCTGTGTATATATATATGTATGTATATTCTTTAAAAATACATTGATTTTGGCCAGGCTCAGTGGCTCATGCCTGTAATCCCAGCACTTTGGGAGGCCGAGCCGGGTGGATCACTTGAGGTCAGGAGTTCAACACCAGCCTGTCAAACATGGAGAAACCCCGTCTCCACTAAAAATACAAAAAAAAATTAGCTGGGCGAGGTGGTACACGCCTGTAATCCCAGTTACTCAGGAGGCTGAGGCAGGAGAATCACTTGAACCCAGGAGGCAGAGGTTGCAGTGAGCCAAGATTGCACCACTGCACTCCAGCCTAAGCGACAGAGTGAGACTCTGTCTCAAAAACAAAACAAAACAAATACATTGATTCTAAGAGTGGGAAGGTTAGGTATTGGTTGAAAGAGCAGGTTTGTTTTCTTAGTTTGGTTGCTGAGTTAGGTTGCTAAGCAGCAGCAGAGAGAGATACAGAAGCACCTTAAGCCTTTGGTTTGAGAACTTACGTTTAAGTCTTTAATCCATTTTGAGTCAATTTTTGAATATGGTATAAGATAAATGTCCAATTTTATTCTTTAGCATGTGGATATCCAGTTTTCCCAATACCATCTATTGAAGAGACTTTCCTATCCTCATTGTGTATTCTTGGTGCCCTTGTCAAAAACTAGCTAACCATATATGCATGGTTTTATTTTTTATTTCTGAGGTCTCTATTTCTTTCCATTGGTCTATGTGTCTGTTTTTATGCTGGTACCATACTGTTTTGATTACTATAACTTTGTAATATAGTTTGAAATCAGGGAGTGTGATGCCTCTAGCTTTGTTCTTTTTTCTCTAGATTGCTTCAGCCATTCAGGGTCTTTTGTGGTTCCATATGAACTTTAGGATTGTGTTTTCTATCTCTGTGAAATATGCCATTGGAAATGTGATAGGGATTGATAGCATTGAACCTGTAGATCATTTGGGGTGGTATAGACATTTTGACAATATTAATTCTTCCAATTTATGAACATGAGATATTTTCCATTTATTTTTGGGATATAATTTTCCATTTTTTAAATACATTTTCCTTTCGTTTTTATAACACAATTTCTTTCATCAATGTCTTATGGTTTTCAGTGTACAGATCTTTCACCTCCTTGGCTAAATTTATTCCTAAGTATTTTACTCTTTTTAATGCTAGAATGAAATTGGACCCTTTTCTTACACCATATGCAAAAAATAACTCAAAATGGGTTAAAGACTTAAATAGATCTGAAACAAGGTCTGAAATCACAAAACTCCTCAAAGAAAGCATAGGGGAAAAGCTCAACATTTGTCTTGGCAGTGATTTTTTTTTTGACACAACAACAAAACACAGGCAATAAAAGCAAAAATAAACAAATGAGACTACACAGCGAAAGAAACGATCAACAAAATGAAACTACAACTTTCAGCATGGGAAAATATTACAAATCATATATCTGATAAGGAGTTAATATCTAAAATATATAAGGAAATCACACAACTCAATAGCAAAAAATAATAATAATAACCTGATTATAAAATGGGCAAATGATCTGAATAAACATTTTTCCAAAGAAGATATTCAAATGGCCAGCAGGTATATAAAAAGATGCTCAACATCACTAATCATCAGGAAAATGCAAATAAAAATCACCGTGAGGTATCATTTCATACCTGTTCGGATGGCTATTATCAAAGACAGAAGTAACATGTGTTGGAGAGGGTATAGAGTAAAAGGACCACAGTGGAAAACCGTATAGTGGAAAACAGTATAGTGGTCTCTTGTATTAGGACAGAACCAATAGGATATATGTATATATAAAGGGGAGCTTATTAAGGAGTATTGACTCACATGATCACAAGGTGAGGTCTGACAATAGGCTACGTGCAAGCTGAGGAGCAAGGAAGCCAGTCTGAGTCCCAAACCTCAAAAGCAGGGAAGCCGACACTGCAATAGCCTTCAGTCTGTGGTCGAAGATCCAAGAGTACTTACAGTCTAATGTTCGAAGGCAAGAAGCATCCAGTCGGAGAAAAAGATATAGGCCGAGAGACTAAGCCAATCTAGTCTCTCCACGTTCTTCTGTCTGCTTTTATTCTGGCCGTGCTAGTAGCTGATTAGATTGTGCCCACCTGGATGGAGGGCGGGTCTGCCTTTCCCAGTCCACTGACTCAAATGTTAATCTCCTTTGGCAACACCCTGTCAGACACACCCAGGAACAATACTTTGCATCCTTCGATCTAATCAAGTTGACACTCAATATTAACCATCACATCACTCAAAAAATGTAAAATGAATTACCATACAATCCAGCAATACCACTTCTAGGTATATATCCAAATGAAATGACATCACTATGTCAAAGAGACATCTGTGTTCCCATATTTATTGCAGCACTATTCACACTAGCCAAGACATGAAATCAACCTAAGGGTTCATCAATGGATTAATGGATGAAGTAAACGTCACACACGCACAAACACACACACACACACACACAGAGAGAGAGAGAGAGGGAGAGAGAGAGAGAGAGAGGGAAAGAGAGAGAGAGAAATATTATTTAGCCATATAAAAGAAGGAAATTCTGCCACTTGTGACAACATGAATGAACCTGGAGGACATTATGCTAAGTGAAATAAGCCAGATACAGAAAGACAAATGCTGAATGATCTCACTTATATGTAAAATCTTAAAAAGTTAAAATCGCAGAAGCAGAGAGTAGAGCAGCAGTTGCCATGGGCAACCTGTGCTGGAAGAATGGGGAGAAGTTGGTCAAAGAGTACAAACTTACAATTATAAGATGAACCAGTTCTGGGGCTCTAATATACACCACGGGTGGTCAGAGAGGTGTTAATTAATTTGATTATCAAACATTTCACGATGTATATGTGTATTAAATCATCACACTGTACACCGGGATTATATTAAATCTTTGTCTATTAAATATTTCTAGAAGACTTTATTATTGGGTTAAAGAAAATGAGTGACACCGTATTGCTCACAAATCCACCACTTGAAAGCCACACAAAATTAGCTGGCCACTAAAGCTGCCAAGGGTTTAGAAAGCCTTGTCTTACAGGCTGGAAAGCAATAAGGCTTCTGATCCAGAAGTTGATGAGGGAAATCATCCAGGACTTCAAAATAGATTTCAGTTTCCAGAGTGCAGCCATAGAGTGCTTCAGAAGAGTGGTGAAGCATACCTGGTGCTGTTATTTGAAGATTTTAACCTGTGTGTCATCTGTGATGAGAGAGTCTCTAACGTGCCTTAGGATGCCCTGTTAGCCTGCTTGACATGGTGAAAAAGAGCTTAAGTTAAGGCAGTTTGTATGGTGTTTAGTAGCAAATTATGCAAAATGTTTTGCTTTAACTTGTGACTTTATTGCAAGGAAATATTTATATATTGCATTTGAGCTTAAGTCATCCCCTCACTCAAGATGGTGTGAAAAGTAACTACTCAGATTCCGTGACGTGAACACTATTGTTCAAGAGTGGCAAACTGCTGTATGAAGAATGGGTGGATGATAGTTTTTCCATGTTTCTGTATATTAATGAGTTGTTGGGTAGTAATTATAATAGTAGAATTGATTAAATGCATTAGAGGGCCTTTTTTCAATTATTGGTTATGAGTTGATCCAAGTGTTCAATAATTGAGGCTATTAAAAAGGAACCTGAACCTGAATAAGCATCAACAGCCAACCACTAATTTACAGGAAATAAAGAGGACAGAGAAAAAATGTTAAACACTATGGGAAAGCTTTCAGCAAAATCCAGGATGTGAAAAACTGTACTAAACAAACCATCCAGTTTCTTCAACAAATAAATTACCAAAAATAAAGAGATAGGAAGGGAACCTATAAATTAAAGTAAATACAAGAGACGTCTATCAACCAATAACAGTGTATGGATGGCAAGTGTGGGATAGGGTGGGGTACAGTTGGGAAAGTAGTGGGGATATAGATGTAACAAGGTTGATTATTAGTTAATAGTTGTTGAATCCGAGTGATGGGAACACGGGGTTTCTTTATACTGTTCTGTCTACCTTTGTATCATAATGAAAATATAAAGTACACCTACCAAAAAAACCCCAGGGTCTGAGGAACTTGACCATATACTTTTGTGATAGAACATGGGCTTTTCCATAAGTGAAATTTAAAGTTTCCTTAGATAGATAGATAAATAGATAGATAAATTTTTTTATATACTTTCAGCTTTTATTTTACATTTGGGGTACATTTGCAGGTTTGTTACACTGGTATATTGCATGATGCTGAGGTTTGGGGTACAACATTGATCCTATCACCCAGGTAGTGAGCATGGTACCCAATAGGTAGTTTTTCAACCCTTGCCCACCTCTGTCCCTCCTTGCTCTTACTAGTCCCCAATGTCTATTGTTCCCATCTTTATGACTATGTGTACCAAATGTTTAACTCCCACTTATAAGTGAGAACATGTGGTATTTGGTTTTCTGGTCCTGCTTTAATTCGCTTAGGATCATGGCCTCCAGCTGCATTCATGTTGCTGCAAAGGGCATGATTTTGTTCATTTTTATGGCTGTATAGTATATCATGGTGTATATGTACCACATTTTCTTTATGCAATCCACCATTGATGGGCATCTAGGTTGATTCCATGTTTTTGCTATTGTGTATTGTGCTGTGATGAACATAAAAGTGCATGTGTCTTTTTGGTATAATAGAATGATTAATTTTCTTTTGGATATATACCCAGTAATGGGATTGCTGGGTCAAATAGTAGTTCTAAGTTATTTGAGAAATCACCAAACTGCTTTCCATAGTGGCCAAACTAATTTACATTCACACCAACAGTATATAAGTGTTCCCTTTTCTCTGCAGCCTTGTCAACATTGTTGCTTTTTGACTTTTTTAATAATAGCCATTCTGACTGGTGTGAGATGATGACTCATTGTGGTTTTGATTTGCATTTCTCTGATGATTCGTGATGTGTCGCATTTGTTCATATGTTTTTTGGCCACTTGTATGTCTTTATTTGGTTTTTTTGGTGTTCTCCTGCACAGCCAGCTAATTTTTGTATTTTTAGTAGAGACGGGGTTTCACCATGTTAGGCAGGCTTGTCTTGAACTCCTGACCTCAGATGATCCACCCGCCTCAGCCTCCCAAAGTGCTGGGATTACAGGTGTGAGCAACCGTGCCCGGCCTGTTTCTTTAGTTTAATTATAGTTTCTTTAGTTTATTTAGGTCCCACTTGTCAATTTTTGTTTTTGTTGCAATTACTTTTGAGGACTTAGTCATGAATTATTTCCCAAGGCCAATGTCCAGAATGGCATTTCCTAGGTTTTCTAGGATTCATATAATTTAAGGTCTTACATTTAAATCTTTAGTCCATCTTGAGTTAATTTTTGTATACGGTAAAATTTCTGGGTCCAGTTTCATTCTTCTGCAAATGGCTAGCCAGTTATCCCCACACAATTTATTGAATAAAGAGTCCTTTCCCATTGCTTTTTTTTGTTGACTTTGTCAAAGATCAGATGCCTGTAGGTGTGCAGCTTTATTTCTAAGTTCTCTATTCTGTTCTATTGGTCTATATGTCCATTCTTGTATCAGTACCATGCTGTTTGGGTTACTCTAGTCTTTTAGTAGTTTGAAGTTAAGTAGTGCAATGCCTCCAGCTTTGTTCCTTTTGCTTAGGATTGGTTTGGCTCTTCAGGCTCTTTTTTAGTTCCATACGAATTTTACAATAATTTTTTACTAATTCTGTGAAAAATAATGTTGGTAGTTTGATAGGAATAGCATCGACTCTGCAAATTGCTTTGGGCAGTATGGCCATTTTAACAATACTGATTTTTCCAAATCATGAGCATGGAATGTTTTTCCTTTATTTGTGTTGTCTCTGGTTTCTTTCAACATGTTTTGTTGTTCTTTTAGTAGAAATCCTTCACCTCCTTAGTTGTCTGTATTCCTAGGTATTTACATTTTTGTGGCTATCACAAATGAGATTGTATTCTTGATTTGATTCTCAGCTTTAACATTATTGATGTATATCCAGTGGCCTAAGCTTGTTCCCTCTAGCCCTTTCAAAATACACTAACCCATTCAAAGAGGTGTAGTCCTCATGACTTAATCACTTTCCAAAAGGCCCCACCTCTTAATTAAGGATTAAGGATTAAAGAAACTTAATTGAGGATTAAGTTTCAACACATAAATCTTGGAGGACAAATTCAAACCATAGCAAGAAGGCTCATAACTTCCATCAGATTCTCAAAGAATATCAACAATCACTGCCTTGAACACAGGCAACACATACACACACACACACACACACACACACACACACACACACACACACACACATCCTGTCTTTAGGGATGTTTCAGTTTCTGATCTCATCCTGGCAGGCACTCTAGCTTCTTCTGCACATGAGAAATAGTTGACCTGATCTCACCTACCACTTCTTTTCTTTTTTCTTTTCTTTTCTTTCTTTCTCTCTTTCCTCCCTTCTTTCTTTCTTTTTTCCTTCTTTCTTCCTTTTTTTGGCACTTCATTTAGGAATCTTCCCTGTCTTGATGTTTACTTCTCTGGCTGTAAGGCCTTGCACTATATGTCCATGGTTATACATCATATTATAAGTCGTTTCCAGCTACATCATTCTCACACCTACCCACCCTGAACTTCTCACACCTACTCATCCTCATCCTACGTGGGTTATCCAATTCCCATGTTCCTGCTGCTGGTCCTTCCAAGCATACCTACTAACAAATGATCCCTACCTAAAGTCTCAGATCTCTGTCCCTAACCATTATTGGCCTCAGCTCCTCACCTGGCCCTCAGCATCTGATGAGTACAGAATGATGAAGAAAGCAGTCTAATTGGAAAAAAAATGGTTCATAGAGTGAAGCAAAGGGAGATGAAATTGGACTGGATGAAGTTCAGATCAAGTTCCAAAGGTCCTTGAAGTAAGGCTGTCACAATGAATATTTCCACCATGGGAAAATGGGGAACCACTGGACATATTATAACTGGGAAAATAGCATGACTAAAGTAATGCTTTAGTATAGCATTTCTGAAAAAAGGTGTTGTATGTAATATTAATTGATGTTACATGAAAAAGCTATGTGGGCAATTAAGTTTGGGGCATGTAGGGTTAAAGTTAGAGATGGTTCTTTATTGCAGGACTTCTCAGACCCTTTAACATGATAATAAACATAGTGAATCTTCAGGAGGGATTTGAATGTGCCGTGGTTCTTAAACTCACATTAGCACAAAATCCTCCTTTTAATAAGGAGCATGTATCAGGGCTAATGTTCCCCAAAGCACAGTTTGAGAAACAGGATTTTAGGAAGATTGATCTGGCAAGGTGTGCGAGAGAATTTGAAGTGAGATGAACCTGAGCCAGGAGACTATTGGCAGCAAAGCAGGTGTAGTGGAATAGCAGACCACACTGCCCTCAGCAGTGAGAATTAAGTGGAACAGGTGATCCCAGAGGCTTTGTGAAAAACAACAGTGGGGATTGGGGTTAAACATCTGGTGGAAGACTGAAACCGTGCTTTATACTTTTATACTGTAGCATCAAACAGAAAACTTTGCATGTGAGAGAAAGATGTACTCTTTTGGTCACTATGTTATTTCCACCCCAAGGATTTAACAAAATTATTTTTTTCTATTCCACATTAAAAGTTTGCCTTGCGTTGGCCAGGCATGGTGGCCCACACCTATAATCCCAGCACTTTGGGAGGCCGAGGCGGGTGGATCACCTGAGGTCGGGAGTTCGAGACCAGCCTGCCCAACATGGAGAAACCCCGTCTCTACTAAAAATACAAAATTAGCCAGGCGTGGTGGCACATGCCTGTAATGGCAGCTACTTGGGAGGCTGAGGCAGGAGAATCACTTGAACCCGGGAGGCAGAGGTTGCGGTGAGCCGAGATCGCGCCATTGCACTCCAGCCTGGGCAACAAGAGCGAAACTCCATCTAAAAAAAAAAAAAAGAAGAAGAAGAAGAAGAAGTTTACCTTGTATTTTTGTACAATTGGTACAATTTGCAAATGTCTCCCACTTGTCATTAGCTCGCTGTTCACGTTGCAACTAAAAAGGAGATTGGAAGCTATCTAAACAGACAGTTTCTTTCTATCCAGTTACAAAGCTGATTGTGTATTTTGGTAAGAGTTTTGGACTGAGAGTATTTGCTTGAAAGAAAAGAAGAGGGAGAGAATAAGGAGGAGTAAGATAAAGAGGGAACAGTCTATCCCAAGAATGCTTTAATTTGTTACTCAGCCCCTCATCCCCACTCCAAGAGCTTTCTAGGATGATAGCCTTTAGCCAATAGTTATATAGGTTACAATGTTGATTACATTAAAAAACACTCAACATTAACAGTTAACAAGTTCATAGCCAGAGAAATCTGACTGAGGTAAGAAATTCCTAAGCACAACTAGAGGTAAATTTGCTTGGTTAATCAGAGTTTCCAGAGTTAGTATCCGTGACTTAAAATCCTCATGTCCTGGATCTCTTAATTGATGCTAAGTCTGTTATAACAAATTGCGGAGTTCAGGCTGTTCTCCCAAAAGATAACATTAGCTTCACCTTTCTGGTAACATTTTGAAATTAACCAACATGTTTCTAAGACTTCTGATAGCCCCTTTTAGCAGAGGCAGTCCTGGTAAAAGCAGAAGGGGAATGGTTTCCTAAAAAAGTTCAAATAGTCTCCAGCCTTTCATCCACACCATCAGGATCAACAGGGCCACCAGAGATTCTTAGATGATAAATGCAACCCCAATTTAGGCAGAGCTTGACTGGACTGCATCCTCTTGAGAGAAAACATCCATCCCCAAGAACGCTGCTTTATTTATATAAACTTACAGACAGCAAAATCCACATATCAGTCTGTGCCTGTTTCCTTATCAGTAAAATGGAGATGATAACAGCACCTACTTCATATGGTTGAGGTAAAGATTTAATGAGTTCATACATGTGAAATGCTGAGTATAGCACCTGACAACAATAAGTGCTCATTAAGTATTAACTATTTTTTCATTATTTATTATGGTTAGTGTTAGATTAATACATTATCAAAGCCCAACAATCATTAATAACAAGATACAACCACATAGTGGTTGGCAGAGAGATTCCCTTTTAGGAGCTTAGCCAATTTATGTCATTCATATCTATACATTTCTAATCCAGCAATCTCATTTCTGGGTATTTGCCCAAAATATTTTATATCAGTTTGTCAAAAAGATGTCTGCACTCCCATGTTCATTGCAGCACTATTCATATTAGCTAGGTTATGGAATCAATCCAAGTGTCCATCATCAGATGAATGGATAAAGAAAATGTGGTATATATACATAATGGAATACTATTCAGCCGTGTGTGTGTATATGTGAGTGTGTGTGTGTGTGTGTGTGTGTGTGTGAATTTTTATTTTAGGCTTGGGGATACATGTGAAGGTGTGTTACATAGTTAAACACATGTCACGAGGGTTACTTGTACATATTATATCACCCAGGTATTAATCCCGGTACCTAATAGTTATGTTTTCTGCTCCTCTCCCTCCTCCCACACTTTCCACTCAAGTAGACCCCAGTGTTTTTTGCTTTCTTCTTTGTGTTCATAAGTTCTTATTTAGCTCCCACTTTCAAGTGAGAACATATGGTATTTAGTTTTCTGTTCTTGCATTAGTTTGCTAAGGATGATAGCCTCCAGCTCCGTTCATGTTCCCGCAAAAAAAAAAAAAAAATGCTATCTCATTCTTTTTCATGGCAGCATAGTATTCCATGGTGTATTTTCTTTATCCAATCTGTCATTGATGGGCGTTATGGTTGACTCCATGTCTTTGCTATTGTGAGCAATGCTGCAATGAACATTCACATGCGTGTGTATTTATGGTAGAATGCTTTATATTCCTCTGGGTATATATCCAGTAACAAGATTGCTGGGTCAAATGGTAGTTCTGCTTTTAGCTCTTTGAGGAATCGCCATACTGCTTTCCACAATGGTTGAGCTAATTTACACTCCCACCAAAAGTGTGTAAGTGTTCCCTTTTCTCTGCAACCTCACCAGCAGCTGTTATTTTTTGACTTTTTAATAATAGCCATTCTAACTGGCGTGAGATGGTATCTCATTGTGGTTTTGATTTGCATTTTTCTAACGATCAGTGATGTTGAGCTTTTCTTCATATGCTTGTTGGTCGCATTGAGAAGTGTCTTCTTTTAAGAAGTGTCAGTTCATGTGCTTTGCCCACTATTTAATGGGATTGTTTGTTTTTCTCTTATAAATTTGCTTAAGTTCCGTATACATGTTGGATATTAGACCTCTGACAGATGCATAGTTTGCAAATGTTTTCTCTCATTCTGTAGGTTGTCTGTTTACTCTGTTGATAGGTTCTTTTTCTGTGCAGAAGCTCTTAAGTTTAATTAGATCTCATTTGTCAATTTTTTGCTTTTGTTGCTATTGCTTTTGGTGTCTTTGTCATGAAATCTTTGCTCACTCCTATGTCCAGGATGGTATTGCCTAAGTTGTCTTCCAGGGTTTTTATAGTTTTGGGGTTTACATTTAAGTCTTTATTTCATCTTGAGTTAATTTTTGTATATGGTGTAAGGAAAGGGTCCAGCTTCAATCTTCTGCATATGACTAGCCAGTTATCCCAGCGTCATTTATTGAATAGGGAGTCTTTTCCCCATTGCTTGTCTTTGTCAGCTTTGTCAAAGATCAGATGGTCGTAAATGTGAAGCCTTATTTCTGGGCTCTCTCTTCTGTTCCATTAGTCTATGTGCCTGTTTTTGCACCAGTACCATGCTATTTTGGTCACGGTAACCTTGTAGTATAGTTTCAAGTTGGGTAATGTGATTCATCCAGCTTTGTCCTTTTTGCTTAGGATTGCCTTGGCTATTCTGACTCTTTTTTGGTTCCATATAAATTTTAAAATATTCTTTTCTAGTCCTGTGAAGAATGTTGTTGGTAGTTTGATAGGAATAGCATTGAATCTGTAAATTGCTTTGCACAGTATAGCCATTTTAATAATACTGATTCTTCCTATCAATGAGCACGGGATGTTTTTCCATTTGTTCTTCTCTGATTTCTTTGAGCAGTGTTTTTAATTCTCATTGTAGAGATCTTTCATCTCCCTGGTTAACTGTATTCCTAGGTATTTTATTTTTTTGTGGCAATTGTGAATGGGATTGCCTTTCTGGGTCAGCTCTCACTTTGGTTGTAGGTGGTGTATAGGAATACTAGTAATTTTTGTACATTGATTATGTATCTTGAGACTTTGCTGAAGTTGTTATCAGCTGAAGGAGCTTTTGAGCTGAGACTATGGGGTTTTCTAGATATAGAATCATGTCATCTGCAAACAGAGATAGTTTGACTTCCTCTTTTCCTATTAGGATGCCCTTTATTTCATTCTCTTACCTGATTGCTCTGGCTAGGACTTCCAATACTACGTTGAATAGAAGTGGCGAAAGACAGCATCCTTATCTCGTGCTGGTTTTCAAGAGCAATACTTCCAGCTTATGCCCATTCAGTATAATGTTGGCTGTGGATTTGTCATAGATGGCTCTTATTATTTTGAGGTATGTTCCTTCAATAATTAGCTTATTGAAAGTTTTTAACATGAAAGGATGTTGAATTTTATCAAAAGCCTTTTCTGCATCTATTGAGATAATCATGGTTTTTGTCTTTAGTTCTGTTTATGTAATGAATCACATTTATTGATTTGCATATGTTGAATCAACCTTGCATCCTGGGGATGAAGCCTACTTGATCATGGTGGATTAGCTTTTTGATGTGCTGCTGGATTCAGTTTGCAAGTATTTTGTTTAAGATTTTTGCATTGATGTTCATCAAGGATATTGGCCTGGAGTTTTCTTTTTTGTTGTGACTCTGCCAGGTTTTGGTATCAAGATGATGCTGCCCTCATAGAATAAGTTGGGGAGAAGTCTGCCTCCTCAATTTTTTGGAATAGTTTCAATAGAAATAGTGCCAGCTCTTCTTTGTACATGTGGTAGAATTAAACTGTAAATCCATCCAGTCCTGGGCTTTTTTTTGTTGTTGGCAGGCCATTTATTACTGATTCAATTTCAGAGCTCATTATTGGTCTGTTCAGGGAATCAATTTCTTCCTGGCTCAGGCTTAAGAGGGTGTATGTGTCCAGGAATTAATCTATCTCTTCTGGGTTTCCTAGTTTGTGTGTGTAAAGGTGTTCATAGTAGTTTCTGATGGTTGTTTTTATTTCTGTGGGGTCAGTAGTAACACTCGCTTTGTCATTTCAAATTGTGTTTATTTGGTTTTTCTCTCTTTTCTTATTAATTAGTCTATCTAGTGGCCTTTTTTATTAACTTTTTCAAAAAAACAATTCCTGGATTTGTCGATCTTCTGAATTTTTTTTTGTGTGTGTGTCTTGATTCCTTCAGTTCAGCTCTGATTTTTGTTATTTCTCATCTTCTGCTAGCTTTCGTGTTGATTTGTTTTTGCTTCTCTAATTCTTTCAGTTGTGAAGTTACGTTGTTAATTTGAGATCTTTCTAACTTTTCAATGTGGGCATTTAGTGCTGTGATTTTCCCTCTTAATACTGCCTTACCTGTGTCCCAGAGATTCTGGTATGTTGTGTCTTTGTTCTCATTATTTTCAAAGAACTTCTTGATGTCTGCCTTAATTTCATTATTTACCCAAAAGTCATTCAGTAGCATGTTGCTTAATTTCCATGTTATTGTATAGTTTTGAGCAATTTTCATTGTGTTGACTTCTATTTTTATTGTTCTGTGGTCCGAGAGTGTGTCTAGTATGATTTTGGTTTTTTTACATTTGTTGAGGATTGTTTTATGTCCAATTATGTAGTTGATTTTACAGTATGTGCCATGTGGCAATGAGAAGAATGTATATTGTGTTTTTTTGGGGTGGAGACTTCTGTAAAGGTTTATCAGGTCCATTTGATCCAATGCTGAGTTTAGGTCCTGAATATCTTTGTTAATTTTCTCCTTAGGTGATCTATCAAATACTGTCAGTGGAGTGTTGTAGTCTCTCACTATTATTGTGTGGGAGTCCATGTCTCTTTGTAGCTCTCTAAGAACTTGCTTTATGAATATTTAAGATAGTTAGATCTTCTTGTTGAATTGAAACCTTTACCATTATGTAATGCCCTTCCTTGTCTTTTTTATCTTTGTTGGTTTGAAATCTGTTTTGTCTGAAATTAGAATTGCAACCCCTTCTTTTTTCTGTTTTCCATTTGTTTGGTAGATTTTTCGGCCTCTTGTTATTTTGAGCCTATGAACATCATTACTTGTGAGATGGATCTCTTGAAGACTGCATACCATTGGGTCTTGCTTTTTTATCCAGCTTGCCATTTTGCACCTTTTAAGTGGGTCATTTAGCCCATTTACATTAAAAGGTTAGTATTGATATATATGGATTTGATCTTGTCATTGGGCTGTTAGCTGGTTATTATGTTGGCTTGTTTGTGTGGTAGCTTTACAATGACACTGGTCTGTGTGTTTAAGTGTGGTTTTGTATTAGCTACCAGTGGTCTTTTCTTTCTATATTTAGTGCCCCTTTCAAGACCTCACGTAAGGCAGGTCTTGTGGTAATGAAGTCCCTTGATATTTGCTTATCTGAAAAGGATCTTATTTCTCTTTCACTTAGAAAGCTTAGTTTGGCTGGATATGAAATTATTGGTTGAAGATTTTTTTCTTTAAAAATGTTGAATATAGGCCCCCAATCTCTTCTGGCTTATAGGGTTTCAGCTGAGAGGTCTGCTGTTAGCCTGATGGGGATCCTCTTATAGGTGACCTGCCATTTCTCTCTAGCTGCCTTTAACATTCTTTCTTTCATTTTGACCTTGGAAAATCTGACAATTATGTGTCATGGGGATGATCTTCTTGTGGAGAATCTTGTAGGAGTTCTCTGTTTTCCTGAATTTGACTGTTGGCCTCTCTAGCAAGGTTGGGGAAGTTTTCATGGATGATATCCCAAAATAGATTTTCTCCCTCTCCCTTTTGGGGATGCCAGTGATTCATAGATTTGGCCTCTTTACATAATCCCATACTTCTCAGAAGTTTTGTTTATTCCTTTTTATTCTTTTTTGTTTATTTTTGTCTCACTCTCTTATTTCACCTTCTGAGGTTCTTTCCTCAGCTTGGTTTATTCTGCTGTTAATACTTGTGATTGTATTGTGCAATTCTTGTACTGTGTTATTCAGCTCTGTCAGACCCGTTATGTTCTTCTTCTTCTTTTTTTTTTGATGGAGTCTTGCTCTGTCGCCCAGGCTGGGATGCAGTGGCATGATCTTGGCTCATTGCAATCTCCACCTCCCAGGTTCAAGCAGTTCCCCTGTCTCAGCCTCCCGAGTAGCTGGGATTACAGGTGTCTGCCATCATGCCCAGCTAATTTTTGTATTTTTAGTAGAGATGGGGTTTCGCCATGTTGGCCAGGCTGGTCTCGAACTCCTGACCTCAGGTGATCCACCTGCTTTGGCTTCTTAAAGTGCTGGGAATATAGATGCGAGCCACCATGCCTAGCCTAGGTTCTTTTTCAAACTGGCTATTTCACCCTTCAGCTCCTGTATCACTCTATTATGGTTCTTATTTCCCTTAGACTGGGTTTTGCCATCCTCCTGAATCTAAATAGTCTTTGTTCCTATCCATATTCTGAATTTTATTTCTGTCATTCTAACCAGTTCGGCCTGGCTAAGAACTCTTGTTAGAGAAAAAGAGGTGTGGTCATTTGGAGGATATATGGCCTTCTGGCCATTTGAGTTACCAGAGTTCTTGCATTGGTTCTTTCTCATGTTGGTAGCAACATGCAGATGCCCAGGAAGATCAATACATCCTACAAGAGATGTCCTGTAAGGTAGATGGGCAGGGCCTGGTGTCAGCTGTGGAGGGGTGGTGATTTGATGGCTGCTAAAGGGGGAAGACAGCTTCCCAACACCTGAGAGGTGTCATGGGCTGCGTATCAGGTGATTGCTTTCATTGTATTGACTGTGTTTAACCACAATGTGGGCAACCACTTAGAGAAACTCTACAGAAGATTTAAGAGCCAGATGCATTGTTGGAGTTGACAGCATTTATGGGGACTTCCAACCCTGACATTCTCAATTTGTGCAACTCTTTGGCATTTCAAAGAAAAGGAAACAGTAAGAAACCACATGAAACTGCAACATAGATTGAGTACAGACAATAGACTTCTTTTCTGGATGTTTTCACTGGGCCAAGGCTTTGTGTAGAGTCTTTATTTGAAGCTGATGTCTTGTCTCTGGTTTCAGAGGGGGATATGTTAGTGAAGTATTTTTCATGTTGAAGCTTTGGGGTGTGATCCAGCAGGTGACACTTAAGCTTATTGGTCATTTGGTAGACTCTTGTCCGGTTGTGTGGCTCCCCTGTGTTTCCTCTCAGTTGCAGCTGTGTTCCCTCTCAGTGCCCTGAAAGTGTGGGGTCCTCTTCCCCTTAAGTGCTGGCTGTTGTTCACAACTTGGCACTCTTGGGCTGCCCACTGCAGCTCTGGGGCAATCTCAGAGCTGCTAAGGAAGAGATCTTAGTAATGGTTGTGGCCCAGGGTCGTTTGTTCGACTCCTGGGGCCTCTATGCCAGAGAGATGCAGGTCAGCAATTGCTCAGTGCAGTCAGCCCAAGATGGAGGGTTTGTGCTATGGACCCAAGCCAGGGGTTCCCTGCCTGGTGATGAGCCATGGTGGGTGTGTGGGACCCGTGGGATACAGATTGGCCACCTCTCCTTGGGTCAACTGCAGCTTGTTGGAGGTATGGATAAGGCACTTAGGGTCTTTGTTCTTTGTTAGTCTGAGGGTGGCAAGGGCAGTGGCAGAGAAGCTTTCAGATGCCCCTGGAGGACCTGCACAGGGAGCTGCTGAGTTGGTACTGGCTCGAGAGCTCTGGTGGCAGGGTGCCTGGAGGCCCAGGCCTGGAGAACCTGCCCGGTGATGAGATAGGAGAATGGGCATAAGAGTCTGGCCACTTTTCTGTAGGGCTGCTGCAGTATGCTTGGGGCCTGCTTCAGTCTCTAGTCACCTCAGATTTTCCAGAACCTGGAGGTGTCACTAGTGAAGGCTGCAAAAAGGCAAAGGTGGCAGCATGTCCCTCCCTCTGGGAACTTTGTCCCAGGGAGGTGCAGACCTGTTGCTGGCCCAAAGGCACCTGTAGGAAGTGGCTGGAGGCCCTGGTTTGGAGGTCCCACCCAGTGAGGAGGAACGGGATCAGGACCTGCTTTTAAAAAGCAGCCTGGCCACGTTTTGGTAGAGTAGCTGTGCTGTGCTGGGAGTGCACTTCAGGCCCTGATTGCTTCAGACCCTCTGAAGCCCAAAGGCTGGAACGGCTAAGTAGCCCAAACAGCAAAGAAGCAGCCCGCCCCTTCCTCTCGGAGCTCCATCCTAGGGAGAATTAAGATCTTTGTCAGCTGGAGAGCTCAGGCAGGGGTGGCCGGAGGCCCCATTGAGAGGTCCCATCCAGTGAGGAGGAATGGGATCAGGCACCTGCTTAAAGCAGCAGTCTGGCCATGTTTTGGTAGTGGAGCTGTGCTGTGCTGGGGGATCCCTTCAGCCTTCAGCTCGGATTCCAAAGCCTGAAGGCTGGAATGGCCAAGACACCCATACAGCAAAGATGGTGGCCCACCCCTTCCCCTGGGAACTCCTTCTTAAGGAGGTGCGATGAAGCTACTGGTAGCTGGCTGGAATTCCAAGACGGTGGGTCTTATCTTGTGAGGTACCATGGAAGTGGGGTGTGTGGGCTGTTGCCACTCAGCCCCCTGGATTCAGCCTCTTTCCTAGGGGTATGTACGGGAATCTAACCTCCCACTCTGCCAGAAGTGCAGCTACTTTTGCCAGAAAGCCCAGATATGTAAGGCTCCTCACACATGCCTGAGCGGTGGTTCTGCCAAGACTCCAGGTAGTTCTGTCTGTCAAACTGAAGACTGAAGACCCTGGTGGAGTGGGTTCACAAGGAGATCTCCTGGTTGCAAAGATCTGTGGGAGAAGCCTGGTTTCCCCGCCTCGCTCATTCACTCACCGCTTCCCTGGGTGGCAGGGGGATCCCCTGGCTCCATGTTGTTCCTAGGTAGGCTGTTGTCTTGCTTTTGTTCATTCTCTGTGGGTCAGGTTGTTTCCTTGATTAATCCCAGTGTGAATGCCTGGATGTTTCAGTTGAAGGTGTTGTATTTATTTGCCCCTTCTTTTCCTGTACCTGACAGCCATGCACACTAGCTGCTTCTAGTCGGCTATCTTGGACACTCCCCTCCGCTTCCCACTCCACCATTCAGCCTTTCAAAAGAAGGAAATTTGGCTGGGCATGGTGGCTCACACCTGTAATCTCAGCACTTTGGGAGGCCGAGGTGGGTGGATCACCTAAGGTCAGGAGTTCGAGATTAGCCTGGCCAACATGGTGAAACCCCATCTCTACTAAAAATACAAAAATTAGCCCGGCATGGTGGCAGGCACCTGTAATCCCAGTTACTGTGGAGGCTGAGGCAGGAGAATTGCTTGAACCCAGGAGGTGGAGGTGGCAGTGAGAGGAGATCACGCCATTGCACTCCAGCCTGGGCAACAAGAGTGAAACTCCATCTAAAGGAAAGAAAGAAAGAAAGAAAGAAAGAGAGAAAGAGAGAGAGAGAGAAAGAAAGAAGAAAGGAAAAAGAAAGAAAAAGAAAGGAAAAAGAAAGAAAGAAGAAAGAAAAAGAAAGAAAGAAGAAAGAAAGAAAGAAAGGAAGGAAGGAAGGAAGGAAGGAAGGAAGGAAGGAAGGAAGGAAAGAAAGAAGAAAGAAAAAGAAAGAAAGAAAGAAAGAAAGAAAGAAAGAAAGAAAGAAAGAAAGAAAAGAAATTCTAGCTAGGCATGTTGGTATGCATCTGTAGTCCTAGCTACATGGGAGCCTAAGATGAGAGGATTGCTTGAGCCCAGGAGTTCAAGTCCAGCCTGGGCAACATAGCAAGACCCCATTCCTTAAAAAAGGAAGAAAATCTTGTCATTTGCAACGACAACATGGATGGAATTAGAGAGCATTATGCTGAGTAAAATAAGCCTGAATAGAAAAGCAAATACTACATGTTCTCAATTATATATGGGATCTAAAAAATTTGAACTCATAGAAGCAGAGAATAGAATGGTAGTTACCAGAGGCTGGGGATGGGGTGCATGGGGAGATGATGGTTAAAAAATATAAATAGGCCAGGTATAGTAGCTCATGCCTATAACCCCAGCACTTTGGGAGGTCAAAGTGGGAGGATTGCTTGAGGCCAGGAGTTAGAGACCAGCCTGAGTAACACAGCAAAACCCCATCTCTACTAAAAATGAAAAAATTAGCTTGGTGTAGTGGCATGCACTTGTGGTCCCAGCTACTCAGGAGGCTGAGGCAGGAGGATCACTTAAGCCCAGGAGGTCGAGGATACAATGAACCATGATCACATCACTGCACTCCAGCCTGGGCAACAGAGCTAGACCTTGTCTTAAAAAGACACACACTGACACACACATAAGCACCAACTCATTCCTTAGGAGAAATAAGGGTTTTTTTTTTTTACAACTACTGCACAGCATGGTAAATATAGTTAATAATAGTGTATTGCACATTTCAAAATTGCTAAGACAGTAAATTACAAATGTTCTCACCACAAAAAATGATAAGTATTTGAGGTGATAGATATATTACTTACTTTGAATTCATTATTACACATGGTATTCATAAATCATAATATCACTTTGTACCTCATAAACATATACAGGTATAAATTGTCAATTTATAATAAAAAATAAATTGATTGAGACTTGTAAAAAATATCTAAGTCTTTCTCACATGCATCCTTAAAGCCCATTTCCACTATGGAAATCTGGGTATATAATCCTGAGTTTATTTACCATGTAAGTTCCTTCAAATGTCCCCATAAGCCAGTACCAACTGAAACTGAAACACTCAACTTTCCATAAAGACAGCAACAAAACAAGACTATGATGAGAATCCTTCCAAGTCTTTTTTTTTTTTTTTTTTTTTTTTTCAGAGATGGAGTCCTGCTCTGTCCCCCAGGCTGGATTGCAATGGCACAATCTCAGTTCACTGCAACTTCCACCTCCTGGGTTCAAGCGATTCTCATGCAGCAGCCTCTTGAGTAACTGGGATTACAGGTGTGCACCACCACGCCCAGCTAATTTTTGTATTTTTAGTAGAGACAAGGTTTCACCATGTTGGCCAGGCTGGTCTCAAACTCCTGGCCTCAAGAGATCTGCCTGCCTCGGCCTTCCAAAGTTCTGGGATTACAGGCATGAACCACCGCTCCCAGCCAGAACCAAGTCTTTTTCACGTTTCATTCCCCGGTATCTAGTGCAGGGCCTGGCCTGAAATAGATGCTCAGTGAAATTTCATTGTATTATATAGCACAAGAAGGAAGAAGCAATTCTCAACCTTCCTTAGCACATGCCAAAGCATCAGCCAGTAAAGGAACTGAGAGAGGCTGTCATCCACAGCATGAATGGGAATATGGCAAGGCTTTCATTCAAGTAATTTTCTCTCACATTAGATGCAAAGTCATTACTCCTTCTAGACAGTTTCAGCATTCTATAATCAACCACCAGCAGCATGGTGTGGTGGACACCTAGCAGCACCAAAAGAGCTTCCTGTCCAAAGTGGCCCCCCACAGTTGCTTGTCATGCTGCCTTATCTTCTTAGTATAGTCTTCACTCTTTAAAGGGTTAGGATTTTTTGGGTTTGTTGTTGTTGTTGTTGTTGCTGTTGTGTGTGTGTGTGTGTTTTCTATCAAGGGTGAACATGTAGCAGAGCTAGGATCATCTGACTAAGTGGAGACAGCCAGATCTCAGCTCTTATAGCTCTTTTGTAAGCAACCTATGATTCTTCAAGCCTCTTGAATTCTGTATTACAATAGCCTGCTGTGTTGGATTCAGTTAGGTATGTGCTAAGCACGTGGTTCTCCTGCATAATAATGTAAGAAAACATCCTCCTAGAGTTGGTGGTCAGTCATCTCGTACTCTATGTTTATGTCTGATATCTTCCTCTGACACACCAGCAGAGAGCACATAAGTTAAGTGACCTTTACCCATGGTTTCAGAGACATGATGGGTCCAAGTCCTAGCTGCATAGGAAATCCAAGAGTGTAAATTTTTAAAAATTGATAGGAATTTTATGAAGCCAAATTTGAAGAAAGAGCCAAGAGAACTTATGAATGGAGAATGTCAAAAGCAGTAGACTTTAATTTACCCTATATACAAAAATTAACTCAAAATGGATCAAATACCTAAATTTAAGAGTTAAAACTATAAAACTTGTAGAAGAAACAGAGGAGCAAATCTTGACAACTTTGAATTTGGGCATAGTTTCTTAAATCTGACACCAT
The DNA here is from genome assembly GCF_009828535.3 of Hylobates moloch. Lineage (NCBI taxonomy): Eukaryota > Metazoa > Chordata > Mammalia > Primates > Hylobatidae > Hylobates > Hylobates moloch. The sequence continues at coordinate 101,912,268 of NW_026652282.1, read as the reverse complement.
AAGCACGGGCAACAAAAGAAAAAATATATTAATTGCACTTCATTAAAATTATAAACTTTTGTATATCAAAGGACATTATCAATAGAGTGAAAAGAAAACCCAAAGAATGGGAGAAACATGCAAATCACAAATCTGACAAAGGCTTAATATCCAAAATATATAAAGAACTTTTACAACTCAACAACAAAAAGACAACCCAATTTTAAAATGGGCAAAGGACTTGAATAAACATTTTACAGAATAAGATATGCAAATGGCAAAAAGCACATGAAAAGATGCTCAACATCGTTAGTCATTAAGAAAATGCAAATCCAAACCACAATGAGGGCCAGGTGTGGTGGCTCACGCCTGTAATCCTAGCACTTTGAGAGGCCAAGGCAGGTGGATCACTTGAGGTCAGGAGTCCAAGATCAGCCTGGCCAACATGGTGAAACCCCATCTCTACTAAAAATAGAAAAATTAGCCGGATGTGTGGTGGCATGTGCCTGTAATTCCAGCTACTCAAGAGGCTGAGGTGGGAGGATCACTTGAACCCAGGAGGCAGAGGTTGAAGTGAGCCGAGATTGTGCCACTGCACTCCAGCCTGGGTGACAGGGTGAGACCTGGTCTCAAACACACACACACACAGACACACACACACACACACACACACACACAAAATGAGATATCACTTCTATCCTACTAGGATGGCTATAGTAAAAAAAAATCAGACAGTAAGAAGCATTGCTGAAGATTTGGAGAAATTGGAACACTCGTGCATTGCTGTTGGGAATATAAAATGGTGCAGCCACTGTGGAAAACAGCTTGGCACTTACTCAAAAATTTAAATGTAGAATTATTATATGATCCAGCAATTCCACTTTGGGGAATATACTCAAATGAATTGAAAGCAGAGACTCAAACAGATACTTGTACATTCATGTTCATAAGCAACATTATTCACAACAGCCAAAAGGTGGAAACAACCCAAGTGTCCATCAATAGATGAATGAATAAACAAAATTTGGTATATCCATACAGTGAAATATCATTTGGCCATAAAAAGGAGTAAGGCTCCAACACATACTACAACATTCTGAGTCAAATGTGCTAGACACAAAAGAACACATATATGTCACTCCACTTACATGAAAGATTTTAAATAGGTAAATTCATAGAGACAGAAATTAGATTAAAGTTTATCAGAAACTGGGAGTAGGAGGGAGGGAAGAATGAGGAGTTATTGCTTACTGGATTCATCGTTTCCATTTGCGGGGGTGAAAAAAATTTAAAAATAGTGGCAATGGTTGTACAACATTTTGAATGTAATTGATGCCATTGGGTTTAACACTTTAAAAGGTTAAAATAGCAGTCTATTTCATACGTATTTTACCACAGTAAAAAAAAAAAAAAAAAAAAAAAAGCAGTTGCTGTGTCTGTGTTAATGGTTCTATTTGAAGTGAGAAGCCGTAACAGAACCAGACACAGCTCAAGGGCATTTTGATAGGGGACCTGAAAGAACAGTGCCAGCAACTCCAGTTTTGCTTTTGCACAAGGGTGATGGTGGTTCAGTGTGCTGGTTCAGCCTTCGTCACATTCTCATCAGATGCTGCTTGGTTGAGCTTTAGGGTGAGATGCATGATCCATGACTCTATGCAGGAGGCCTGTTGAGGCTCTGGAAAGTGAATGAGCTCAGCATTCTTGTTAGGGGAGGGAAGAGGATGTTCCAAGGACTGTGGGTGAAGCCAATGTGTTTGTTGCCCAGGGTTATAATACATGGAGCCAAGGAGCAGATTCCAAATGTGGAGTCCTGAGGATGCCAAGATGTTAGCTGATATAGAGCGCAAAACATAAATCACCAAGGCTGAAGGATTACCAGAAATATAGAACCAAGATATGAAAGCAAAAATTAAGGAGACAGGGAAGCTAACACATGAAGTGGGTTAGGGTGGGCTTGAATTGCCTCTGAGCTATCTGCCTCAGATTTTTATAGGATTCTCATGACTGACATTACATTTAAGGGCCTGAAAAGAATGGAACGCTTAAGGTATTTTTGGCATTATAAACCTCATTATTAGACTCTTTTAAGAACACTCCCTTTTAAGGAGAGAAGTAACCTGGGAAACTGACAAGAGCTGTTAGCCTGAGAAAGGAAGAATCGGGGCATGTCAATCTTTCCTCCTCCACAAATAATCAATAGAAATAACAGCATTCCTCAGACATAATAAAAGAACTTAGATGACACTTTATTATAGGCACAGAGACTTTAGAAATGGAAGAGACAGCAATTGTCTGTTACATGACCACTGGATATTGGAAATTGATACCATATGAAACAGAGAGGCTCCTGGAATGTTGGTACCTGCTATGGAAGCCCCATCTATGGAGCAACCAAACCCACATGCTATTTGTCCAAGTCAGGTCTATGTCCTAAGGCTAAGAGTGGTAGCAGGTAGATAAAATGGGGACAGCTGACTGAAGTTGAGGCAAAGAGTCAGAAAGAAAAACCTGTGGCACAAGAGACTTATTACACAACTGGGATGGCCACCCCTTACAATCTGTGCGATGTTTCTATACCTCATGCTTGTAAATTCAGTACAGAGGCCATCAGGTTGTGAGACCAAGTAGATTTATCTCTTGCTGCCCAGCAGAGATCTGGGCCTGGAAAGAATGAAACCGTCTTTGAATAAGAAAGGGGAGAAAGTATTAACAAAAAAGAGGAGGAGAGAGGGAGATTGATAAAAGAAAATGTGAAGGGGAACATAATTCAATCTGCTTCTTTCATAATGCCAAGGGCAAGGCTAGGCTTGCCAAAATCGCACAAGAGTCAGGGATTCAATATTTACCCAACAGTCGGTGGCTAAAATAGATTATAATATAAAGCCAACTGAATTATGAGAATTACCTGAACAGTAGAAAACTAAAATATATTAAAGTCATCCATCAGGCCCTCCTGTTGCTAGTAAATGATAATTGGATAAATCTATTTTCTGGGGTTGCTAGCAAAGGTTGCTCTGGCTCCTGCTCTGGCAGGAAGTAAAAGGAGAAGGTCCTGGGAAGCTAGCCCTGCATACAGGACTTGGAAGAGAGGTGCTTCTTTCCTGTGTATTACACAGAAGACAAGTAATAAATTATACTGGTTGTGGGTGACGGGGAGACATCAAGTCAAAATTAGAATAAGGAATTCAAATGTGTTATCAACTAAAGTGTCTAGATATTTTTTGAGCCATAGGACCCTTTGACAGTTTAGGAAAAACTATAAATTTCTTTTAAAAGAATAATATTTAAGTGTATAAAATAAAACATAATGAGCTACAAATTAAACCAAATATATCTCTGTACAATCATAAAAATATTAATAAGTGATACAGTAATGTACGTGTTTCCTTATTCACACATCCAATAACAAGATCTGGTGGCAGGCCTAATAACTATTATGATTCCAAAGTAGTGATTAGCATAAAAGGTACTTTGAAGCCTCTGCAACTTCTGAAATTTGATATTAAAAGATTTCTACTCGTTTCAAATTTGCAGGTACTACACATACTACTGTGGTTCGTTGCTTATGTTCATAATAGAATTTTAGTTGGACGTTAGTGAAAATGAAGCTGTATTTTTTTCCATACAAGTTTATAGACCCCTTGATTTTTACCCATTGACTCCTTGGGGATTTGTGCATCCAGATTAAGAACCCCTGGTAGAAGTAAAAAACAAGAGCCAAACAAGGAAGCAGGAAAAGTTACAAACAAATTTGCTTCTTTTATAATAGGGAGGGCAAGCAGGAGGTCTAAATTAAGTGCAGATACCTGTAGCAGTTTTTAAAATGTTCCCATTGTCTTAGTCCATTTGGGCTGCTATAACCAAATACTGTAAAGTGGGTGGCTTATAAACAACAGAAATTAATTTCTCACAGTTCCTCAGGGCTAGAAAGTCCAAGATCGGCCGGCCATGGTGGCTCACGCCTATAATCCCAGCACTTTAGGAGGCCAAGGTGGGTGGATCACCTGAGGTCAGGAGTTTGAGACCAGCCTGGCCAACATGCCAGTACCCTGTCTCTACTAAAAATACAAAAATTAGTTGGGCATGGTGGTGCACACCTGTAATTCCAGC
>NW_026652282.1:101904973-101908169 GCF_009828535.3 Hylobates moloch | reverse complement strand
CTCGGAAGGCTGAGGCAGGAGAATCACTTGAACCCAAGAGGCAGAGGTGGCAGTGAGCCGAGATCGTGAGATCGTGACACTGCACTCCAGCCTAAGTGACAGAGCGAGACTCCATCTTAAAAAAAAAAGAGAAGAAAAAGAAAGAAGAAAGAAAGAAAGAAAGAAAGAAGGAAAAGAAAGGAAAGGAAAAGAAAAGAAAAAAGAAAGTCCAAGATCAAGGCACTGGAAAATTTGGTGTCTGGTGAGGGCTCACTTTCTGTTTCTCAGATGGCACACTCTCACTGTGTCTTCACAAGGTGCAAGGAGCAAGCTAACTCTCTGTGGCCTCTTTTATAAGTGCACTAGTCCCACTCGTGACGTAATCACTTCCCAAAAGCCTCACCTCCTAATACCATCACACTGCTAACTAGGTTTCAGCGTATGAGTTTCAGGGACACAAATATTCAGATCATAGCACCCATAATGCACTTGCTTGACTGAACTGAATTCAGTTAAAGGGCCAGACAAAAAGCAGACAGGTTATAAATAAAAGAAGAGTGGCTCCATGTTGGTAGCTATTGAAGCTGTGTGATACATACACAGGGACTGTTTGTACCACTCCCTCTACTCATCTGTATATTTGAAATTTTTCATACTCAAATGATTTAGAAGTAATAAACACAATAAAGGTGCTAGGTGCAGTGGCTCTCACCTGTCGTCCCAACTACTTAGGAGGCTTAGGAGAGAGGATCACTTGAGCCTAGGAGTTCGAGGTTGCGGTGAGCTATGAATATGCCACTGCACTCCAGCCTGGGTGACAGAGAAAGACATTGTCTCTAAAAAAAATAAATTAATTAATCTAATTAAATTAAATAAAGGACCTGACATGTCGGGTGCAGTGGCTCATGCCTATAATCCCAGCACCTTGGGAGACCAAGGCAGGAGGATATCTTGAGGTCGGGCATTCAAGACCAGCCTGGTCAACATGGCGAAACCCTGTCTCTACTAAAAAATACAAAAATTAGGTGGATGTGGTGGCATGCACCTGTAGTCCCAGCTACTCAGGAGGCTGAGGCACGAGAATCACTTGAACCTGGGAGGCAGAGGTTACAGTGAGCTGAGATCGTGCCACTGCACTCCAGCCTGGGAGACAGAGCAAGACTCCATCTCAAAAAACAAATAAAAATAAAAATAAAAATGAGGACCTGACATCCTGTCTGATCATCAGAATTCCTCAAATTAATTAACTCATTCACTCACCTATCTATTCATTTATTCAATATTTATTGTTGCCTCTGGCACAATGTAGGTTTATAGGAAGACTGAAACAAGGAGGAATCAGTACCAGTTCAGAATGAAAGTAAGAGAATGGTAGGAGGAAACCAGGAAGCAAAGTAGAAGACTCTGAAGGAGGGCATTTTGACAAGGGTGAAGTTCTTGAAAGAAAGTGAAAGAAGGTGGGGCACATAACAATGGGGCACACATTATAAGGTAACAAGCTGGCTGGAAGCAAGAATGGGGGATTGAAGAAAGTGGCTGAAGACATGGGGAACCACCAATGGCAGCTTTGCCGCCTCCTTCACAACTATGTCTATCCCTGCATGGAGGAATTGACTTGGTGGCTGTTTTCCACCCAAAAAGGTGTATTCAAGAATACATCATTTGGTAAACAAAAACAAACAAACAAAAAAGTCATGTCTCATCAAAGCTCTGTCCTTAAAACATCATTTTAAAGTTAATTATGAATCTCAAAAGAAAAAAATATGTATGTTAACTTGTGGAACAGAGGATTAAAAGGAACACAGTATAAAAAGAACACAGTATAAAAGGAACAGTATAACTTGGAACTAATGCAAATCAAATGTCAGAGAGAAGAAATTAATCTCTGTTTATATTTCATTTCCTCTAACATTTGCCTAACTGAGAAAACAGCAACTAGGTTTTAATAACATTGGAAGAGCAAAAATTCCCAGGATGTAACCCTTTAAACAAGTTTTCTTCTAAAGACCATTTCAATAATGGCTTGGTAATTATTACATTCACAGGAGAACTCTGGTTGGCACCTTCCAATAGTGGGATACAGGACCCCGCTGGCAGCCAGATGCCCACATTCCACACTCCTGACTCTTTCAAGAAGCAAAGTCCAGACGAGTTTCATCAGGAAAATCTTTGGTAAAAAGATTGGCAAACGAGAGGAATTCTGCTCCAAAATGTGTTTCTCTTTCTTTGGCTACTACTACTTATGTTTCCTTCAGCATTTCCTGTGACTCTGTTAGCCAGAACACAGTGACTTGAATTTGTCATCCAATTGGCAACTGTTCCATTCCCTTCAGGGGTCCTAGTTATATCTGCTACAACATTTGAACAGTAGGTGGTCCAGTCCCTGTCCACAAAGGCACACAATTCAGAGGGGACAATAATATCTCTAAAATATTCATCTCTTAAAAACCTTCTTACACCCATGGTTGGCAGCAAGAAAAGTCCTGTTTGCTACTACTAGCATTCAAATAGTTTAATGATTTGCCATCAAATTAGCCTACACTATCTTGGTTAAGAACACAGGCTCTGGAGACAAACATGAGTCTTTATTTAAGAGACCACACACACACATACTTAATAACTGTGTGACCTTGAACAAGTTGTTTAACTCCTCTAAGATTTAGTTTCATAATCAGTAAATAGGGAATAGACAGATACAGCTATTTATCTCATAGAGTGGTTGTAAGCATTAAATGAGAGATCTTGTGCAGTTCCTTCCCTGAAACCCCCATCCCTCAGTAATGCAGGCCTATCACTCCACTGGCCAGTCACACCTCACTAGCCCTGCTCCAGAGGTGTGGATCTGAGAAGCCTCTGGGTACTCCACAGCAAACCCCTAGCATGAGCATCCAGAGCTCCTAGGTGCTCTAGGGAAATGTGAACACTTAATTCACCCCCATTCCATCAGCAAGGCCAAAAAACAGGAGAATGGCCACCTGAAAAGCAATTAAAACCTGGCACTCATAGGCAAAGGGGAGTCTCATCACCTTAAATGGAATGGATGAGGCAGGCGAGGCTACCCCAGGTGCCACCAAACCAGCACTCCGCAATGTAGAGCCCCAAAAAGACTCAGAAGAAGAAAGAAGGAGAAGGATAATCAGGGGAAGAAAAGAGGAAGGAAATGAGGAGATAGAGGAGGAGGAGCCTTCTAGAGACTGAATGTGCGCCCCAACAAAAT
>NW_026652282.1:101893141-101904963 GCF_009828535.3 Hylobates moloch | reverse complement strand
TTTTTTTTTTTTTTTTTTTTGAGACAGAGTCTCTCTCTGTCACCCAGGCTGGAGTGCAGTGGCACGATCTCGGCTCACTGCAAGCTCCACCTCCTGGGTTTACACCATTCTCCTGCCTCAGCCTCCTGAGTAGCTAGGACTACAGGCGCCCACCACTACGCCCTGCTAATTTTTTGCATTTTTAGTAGAGACGGGATTTCACTGTGTTAGCCAGGATGGTCTCGATCTCCTGACCTCGTGATCCGCCCTCCTCAGCCTCCCAAAGTGTTAGGATTACAGGCGTGAGCCACTGCTCCTGGCCCAAAATTTATATATTAAAACTTAATCCCCAATGTAATAGTATTAGGAGGTGGGGCCTTTGGGATGTGATTAGGTCATGAGGGTGGAGCCCTCATGAATGGGATTAGTGCCCTTATAAAAGAGGCCCTTCATTGGATGGACATACAAGAAAAGTAAAATAAAACAAGAGGCCTCAGAGATTTTCCTCTCCTCTTCCATCCTGTGAGGTTATAGTGAGAAGACAGCCGACTATGAACAAGTAAACGGGCACTCACCAGATATGGAATCTGCTGTTGCCTTGATCTTGGTCTTCCCAGCTTTCAGAACTGTGAGAAATAAATTTCTGTTGTTTATTAATCACTGACTCCATGGTATTCTGTTATAGCAGACTGAATGGACAAAGATGGAGCCCTTCAAATACAGGCCTATTTTTCAAAAGAAACCAGAAAGAGGTTGAAGATATTGTGTCTCCCACTTCACCGACCAAGAGAAGGGGAAGTTTGTGCTGGTGGTACTGAACAGTCTGCCAGGAAGGAAAGGCCACCGCCACCACCTTCTCCCAAGAGCCAGGAGTCCCAAGCAGAGACTACCTCTACCAGTAATGCTGGAAACACAAAAGAAGAGACAGGGCTCCAAGCCACAGAATTGTCCACCCCCTCAGGCCAGAGACCAGCACCGACACCAAGGGTCAGGAAGCAGAATGAAGAGCTGGGTTGGGAGCACACAAGTGATTGCTAAGCTGCAAAAATTGTACTGTCATTGTAGGGTGAGAGGCCAGACCTAGTACCCTCACTTTCTCCCCATGCCAAAAACAAAAAAAAAAAAAAACCTGTCTTCTGCTTCCCCACAGCCACATTTTTCCCTTTCTCTTTCCTGAGGACCTTCCCATAATCCATCTGCCCTTCCCTCCTCAAGGACATTGAAAATGATCTTTTACAGTTTTCTGAGTGAGTTTAGTCATATAAAATACATCTGTCCATGTCCCCACCTCTTTCACTGTCTCTACACTTGCAGAGGTCAATTTCTGATTCTCCTCCCTACTTCTATTCCAGGTAAGTTTTGTTTACCTGCCCACTAAATCCCAGGGCTAGAGTGGAATGTTTTCACTCCCAGACTCTGAGCATCCACCTCTGCCACCCCATGTTGAGTTTTAATTTCCTGTGCTTTCCAAGAGTCTCTGAGTTGGGACATTGACCCTCCCTAGGTTTATGCCCCCAGACTGGGAATCAACTGTGTGTCCATTTTAGACATGGTCGGGGAATGGTTAGGCTTTCAGGCCAAGGCAGGGAGAGAGAGGAATGTGTCTAATGTAATACAACTTAATTTTTGTCTCCCTTGTTGTAAATAACATATAATGGCCAAATCCTGAAGATGTATACATTCTAATTGCTAAAATCATTCCCACTTGGCTCCACTGTAACATTTGGAAAGAAAATCAATGCTGATCCCTCTAAAAAAGAGAAAATTAAATGAGATAGACTATGTATGGTCCTTAGCAAAAACCTAGCACAGAGTAAGTGTTCAATAAGTGTTAGCTTTTGTTATCATTTTAAAGACTTCTGAATGCTATTTTCATTACTCCATTCATTTACTCACTCAAAAAATATTGTTTAGGCCAGGCACGGTGGCTCATGCCTATAATTGCAGCACTTTGGGAGGCCAAGGTGGGCAGCTCACTTGATGTCAGGAGTTCAAGACCACTCTGGCCAACATGGCAAAACCCCATCTCTACTAAAAATACAGAAAAAATTAGCTGGGCGTGGTGGCACACACCTGTAATCCCAGCTACTTGGGAGGCTGAGGCAGGAGATAGCTTCAACCTGGGAGATGGAGGTTGCAGTGAACCGAGATCATACCACTGCACTCCAGCCTGGGCAACAGAGTGAGACTCCACCTAAAAACAAAAAAATTATATGTATAGTTTGGGTGCTTACTTTATCACGAACATAACAAAATATTAGACATTGGAGGCTGGGGATTGGAGTACAAAGAAAGAAAAGAACACCTCTAAATAGTCTCTACTCTGCAGGACTTTACAATGTGATTGTGGAGACAAGGTGTACACGTGAGTGATAGTGTCAGAAACCCCGGCAAGGTATTAAGTGCCAGGTGAATGATATAGATTGAAAGGGGGCATTTGGTGGAGTTGAGGTAAAAAATGGCTGCATGCAACTTTGTGTTGATCCCTGAAGGATGGTCAATCTTTGTAGCGGCAAGGGACATTGTAGACAGTGGCAACAACATGAGTATGAACTTAAAATTTCAAATAAGTACAACATATTCAAGAGACAATGAGAAAACCAGCCTATAGAGGGGCCATGGCAGAGGCAGTAAAAAGTGCAGGTAGAGAGATTTGGGTTACATCAAGACTCATGGCTAATAGGAGTTTAAGATATGTAGCCCAGCTCCCGACATGTAGGGGCCAGAAGGAAGATGGTGTCTATGGGGAAGGGGCACTGATAGGAACAACAGAGGAAGGCAAGAGCCAGGCACGGTGGTGCAAGCCTGTAGTTCCAGCTCCTCGGAAGGCCAAGGTTGGGGGATTGCTTGAGGCCTGAGCTTTGAGACCAGCCTGGGCAATATAGTGAGACCACTTGTCTACAAAAAAGTTAACAATTAGCTAGGCATGGTGACTGTAGTCCTAGCCACTCAGGAGGCTAAGGCAGGAGGATCACTTGAGCCCAGGAGTTTGAGGCTACGGTGAGCTGTGAGCACAACACTGCACTCCAGCCTGGGCAATGGAGTGAGACTGTGTCTCAAAAAAAAAAGACAAAACATTTAAGTTCATCATCCTTTTGAAACCAGCCCAATTTTCCCAGAAAACTGATGTTTATGATTTTTTTACATGAGAACATGTCCCGGCACACAAAAAAAAGGAATAAAAAAAAATTTAAAAACTGATGTTTATGTTTTTTTCTAAATAAACGTAGAAATTGAATCTCCTGGTCTCTCTCTTTTAAGAGATGGGGTCTCACTATGTTGGCTAGTGTGGTCTCAAACTCCTGGCCTCAAGTGATCTTCCCACCGTGGCATTTGGCAACATTTCTTAGTGAGCAGACTCTGACTAAGACAGAATTTTTCTGCTGTCAAATGGCCTGAAGTCAATCATGAAAAGTTAGGCATCTAGGACATATAGTTGTCAGGTTAGCCGAGTGCAGACTAACCAGGGACATGCTACACAAGTTTATTTTTTAAAATAAATTCCTGATACAGCCTTCTTTTTTTATTGTTTACCTCATTCCCCTAAAAACTAGGCATAACAAGAAAAGAAAAATGGCTGGGTGCGGTGGCTCATACCTATAATCCCAGCACTTTGGGAGGCTAAGGCGGGTGGATCACATGAGGTCAGGAGTTTGAGATCAGCCTGGCCAACATGGTGAAACTCCATCTCTACTAAAAAGACAAAAAGCCAGGCATGGTGGCGGGCGCCTGTAATCCTAGGTACTTAGGAGGCTGAGGCAGGAGACTCACTTGAACCCAGGAGGCAGAGGTTGCAGTGAGCCGAGATTGCACCATTGCACTCCAGCCTGGGCGACAGAGTAAGACTCTGTCTCAAAAAAGAAAAAAAAGCAAAGTGAAAGTTAAAATTCAGTTAATTTAACTTCCACTATGGCCAAGATGGAGTACAAGGGGCTGGATTTATCCTACCACCTTAAAGCTATAAAATTGTATGAAATGTCACTCCCCAGTGACTGATATGATGTAGATGCTCAACGAAATTTTCAATTGAAGGCAGAGAGGCAGTACAATATGCCCTAGGAGTGATGCCCCCCATGAGAAGCCTAGCAAGAGAAGTGACCTAACTACCTCCTTGTGCATGTCATTCTGCCTTCTCAGCAGTTTTGCCCAAGCTCTCTATTCTTAACCTCACCTATTTTTCAACCCATCTCTATATTTCAATTCTTAAAGCACAACAGTCCTCTCCCCTTACTCTAGCTTTTGTTTCTCAACTTTTATAAAAACTGGGCATAGAAAAGTATTTCACTTTTTTCTTAGTGTCACTGTAAGAATAACAATGTCAGTTCCATGAAAAATGGTAACCAACTTTCAGATTCAACATCAAGTTGATATTATAATTAGGGCAGCTACTGCTCAGTTCCAGTCAGTTGTTGGTTGCTATGAGGAAATGAAGACCTTGTGTGCCAGATTTCATTTTTTCAGGAGAAATCAGGAATGCATATTTTTGTATGAACCTTCCTATTTTTGAAATATTGGCAACTATTTTTTAATGTGAGCTTGTGTGAGCCAAATGAAGCGTATCTATAGGCTAGAAGTAAGCTATACACCACCATTTTGCATCCTCAAATTATAAGTAACTATAATACAAGTCAGAATAAAATCAGTGGTATAATGGAAGTAGAATCAGCATGTCATAAGATCATGTAGAAAAGAACAATTACAAAATGCACATTGCCATATAAACAGATAACTTTTTGTAAAAAATAGGCCAACTGACCCATTCATTTGCTTAAGAGCACAGCCAAGGCAGGTTTCCGTGCCCTGACCTTTGTTTGGCCTCCTGAGTCACACAGCTTGTCTAGTCATGGACTGTGACATGCTCTCTTGCCTATTTTTTGCCTCCTAGATCTTGGCAACAAACATAGCGAGTAAGGGCAGAATGACGATCGGAACAAAGAAAAATAAGCTTGAAAGGAGCATAGTGTTCTTTCAGAAAAGCCCTACAGGAAATGAGTTCAATAAAAACGATTCTTAGGCCTGTATATGTATTAACAGATCATTCCTAAGTGCACCCCTTGAGTTTGGGCATTTTGATTGTAATTTCCAATATTGCACATTAAGATCCTCACTTAAATCCCTTGCCTCATCTCTTCAGTCTCCTAATTTATCAAAACCTTCAAACCTGTGTTTGCCACATAATCCTATCTTACCTCAATATTCTACTTTTCCTCTAGTGAAAACACTCCTAATTGCTATGTAAATCTAACCACTTCCTCAAAATAGTCAAGCTTATCTGGACTGTTCCCACTATCTCAGCTCATTTCTCCACCCATGCTTCATCCTTTCCATTTCCCTAATCTGTAACTCTTTTGTGAAATATCTTTGTGTAGCTCCATAATTCATGGACTCTTTCATGATTTACCTTAAGTAATTAGTTTCCTGGAATATAGCCATAGTCCAAAAAACTAATATTCATAGCACTCTTGGTACTACCTGAAGTCTTAGATTCGCATTTCTGATGACAAGTTACACAAAGAAGTGTGAAGACATGAGGCATAGAGTCAGATGCAAGGATGTTTGCTGGAGCATTGTTTGTAACAGAAAAAGACTAGCTAAATACCAAATGTCTACTCATTAGAGAAAGGCTAAATGTACCAGGACACGGCCATCTGTGGATTAGTATGAATGTTTTATGTATAAATGGCCATGAAAAATCGCTAGGATATATTGCTGAGATGAAAAAGTAAGTTAGAGAACAACACATACAGTATGATACTATTTATGTAATTGTTTTTAAACACAACAGTATATATTTATATAGGCATTATACACACATTTTTTATTGATGCTTAATAGTTGTATATCATTTCAAGGTACATGTGATAATTTAATACATTCATATAATTTGTAAAGATCAAATCAGCACACATGCATTTTTAAAAATGTGGGGGGGTAATTCCAAACTGATAACAATTATTACCTTTGGGAAGAGGAAAGAAGTTTAGGGGAAGAGGGAGGAATAAATGAAAACTTTAAATTGTTTTGGATATACATAATTTTGTTATATTATTTTGTTACTTTGGTATTATATACCTCTTATAATAGAATATAGGGCCCATGAGAATAAGGCTTAATTTTTTAACATTTAAAAACTTGTTGTAAAATACACATAACATAAAATTTACCATTTTAGCCATTTTTAAATGTTTTTTGTCTGTTTGTTTAGAGACAGGCTCTTGCTATATTGCCCAGGTTGGACTCAAACTCCTGGACTCAGGCGATCTTCCCACCTCTGCCTCCTGAGTAGCTGGGACTACAGGCACATGACACCATGTCTGGCTCATCTTAGCCATTTTCAAGTGTACAATTTAGTGGCATTAAATACATACACATTATTGTGCAACCGTCACCACCACCCATCTCCAGAACTCTTTTCATCTTGCGTAACTAAAACTCTGTTTCCATTAAACAATAACTACTCATTACCCTCTTCTCTACCCCCAACAACTGTTATTCTACTTTCTGTCTCTACGAATTTGACTACTCCACGTATCTCATATAAATGAAATCATGGCCAGGCGCATGTGGCTCACGCCTGTAATCCCAGCACTTTGGGAGGCCGAGACAGGTGGATCACCTGAGGTCAGGAATTCAAAACCAGCCTGGCCAACATGGCAAAACCCCATCTCTACTAAAAATACACAAATTAGCTGGGCATGATGGCAGGCCCCTGTAATCCCAGCTACTCGGGAGGCTGAGACAGGAGAATCGCTTGAACACAGGATGTAGAGGTTGCACTCCAACCTGGGCAACAGAGCAAGACTCCGTCTCAAAAAAAAAAGAAAAAGAAAAGAAAAAAAGAAATCATACACGATTTGTCCTTTTATAACTGGCTTATTTTGCTTAGCATAAAGCCCTCTCAAGTTTCATCCATGTTGTAGAATTAGTAGGATTCCATTGTAGGCATATACCACATTTTGCTTACCCATTCATCCACCAGTGGACATTTGGGTTGTTTCTACTTTTTGGCTATTGTGGACAATGCTGCTATGACCTTGGGTATAGAAATACCTCCTTGAGTCCTTGCTTTCTATTTTTTGGGGCACATACTCTGAAGTGAAGATGCTCCTTGATTCATGATTGGGTTACATCCTAATAAACCCATTGTAAGTTGAAAATACTGTGTCAAAAATGCACTTAATACACCTAAACATCCTAACCTCATAGCTTAGCCTACCCTACATTAAATGTGCTCAAAACACTTACTTCAGCCTTCAGACGGACAAAATCATCTAACACAAAGTCAGTTTTATAATAGAGTGTTGAATATCTCATGTAATTTATTGAATATGGTACTGAAAGTTGAAAAAAAATAACCAGAATGGATGTTGTATTAGTCTGTTTTCATACTGCTATAAATGCTATAAAGAACTGCCCAAGACTGGGTAATTTATAAAGGAAAGAGGTTTAATTGATTCACAGTTCAGCATGGCTGGGGAGGCCTCAGGAAAGTTACAATTACAGCCGAAGGCAGAGAAGCAAGGCACCTTCTTCACAAGGCAGCAGGAAGGAGAAGTGCCAAGTGAAGGGGGAAGAACTCCTTATAAAACCATCAGATATCGTGAGAACTCACTATCACTAGAGCAGTGTGGGGGAAACTGCCCCCATGATTCAATTACCTCCACTCCACCCTTGACACGTGGGAAGTATGGGGATTACAATTCAAGATGATATTTGAGCGGGGACATAAAGCCTAACCATATCAGATGTATAGGTACTTGAAGTGCAGTTTCTACTTAATGCTTACAGCTTTTGCACTATCATAAAGTAAAAAAAAATCAGCATTCTCAAAATTCTTGCCCATACCTACTTCCCAGCTCCTGCTAGTACATGTTGCCCAGATGCTGCAGTTTCAGAGTCTTATCCATTTCACATCTTAGCAGGCATAGCATATCCCCAGATGGGTTACATTGTGATTTAACCCTAGTTAAATCAAACCCTATGTCCAGGAGGAGGGGGTGCAGGCACATGTTGCCTTGCAAGACAGAGGCCTCTGTATTGTCTTCAAGCAAACAGGGCATGCTAGCTCTTAATAGGGAGGTGCAGGCCACTTCTACAAGCTCAGAGGTCTCAGGGAAATCTGGGAATTCAAGATTTACAGGCCCAGAAGTCCCTATCCCATGTGTCAGGATCTCTTTCTTTTTCAACCACAGCCTTGACCCTGGCATAGCACACTTGTCTTAGTTGATATGTTAGCGACCTTTGGAGCTTGACTACTCTTACAATTAAGTCCTAGACCTGGTCCTTAGCTTTCTCTGTCATCCTGCTGCAGGAAGTAAGAGCCTCTTTATATGCTACCAAAGAGGTTCCATGGCTTTCACTCTTAACTTTAAATTGCTAATTAATCACTTTCAGCTTTGTGTTATCTTTGTTCAGAGTAGCAATCAAACTTCAGAATAGCTACTAAATTCCATCTTTTTTAAGATTACTATTCTCCCCATAGTTCTCAAATGCCTAATATATCCCAATAGCTACTGTATCCCCTTCCACCAATGAAAGTTTTACCTGCACTTCTACCTATGTCAATGAATATCAGTGCTCCACCTACCAACAGTAATGATGTCCACGATGTCATCAAGGCAGTGGTTGATCCAGATCCAAAATCCCATCAAGGTACCTGCTTTCTCAGACCACTCTTGGCACCAACTGTCACAGATCCTGGGTTCCCCAAGAAACAGACCCTGAGATGGAGACCAGTGTGCAGGGTGTTTATTAGGGAGTGCCCCTTGAGATCAACACTTGTGGAAAGGAGGTGAAAGAAAGAGGATTAGTCAGAGGGAGAAGTGAAGCCATGATGTAGTTCTAATGAAGGCCTCCACCAACCAGTTCCAATGGGAGGCTCTGAAACTAGAATGACTGCTTGTCCCAAATTAGGTTGAGAGGGCTGGGCCTTTATATGCCTACATTGACTAATCACTGGGTGTGGGCTGCCCTTGGAAAGAGGTATGAGGTTTCAATTGGGTGAGGCAGTTTTCTTTAGCTGTGGTAATCTCTAGAGAGAACTGGCACCCAAAGGCCATCTTCTAGATGTGCTTTCAGCAGCTAGAGTAATAACATCTTCATTGCTGAAGGGAAATCTGGATGCCCCATTACAGCATTCACCACATGTGCTGATGTCCATACTATGTGAATGCAAACTCTTTCTGATCCACCTTCAAAGGGGTATGGAAAATAAAACATTCACTTGACCAATAGCCATATATACACGTATATTAATCTACTTCAGTAAAGATATGACATCTAACACAGCTGTTACAGTTGTTACTACTATTTAGTTAAATTTGTGGTACTTCATTGTCATTTGCCGTGATTTATCTGGTTTTCTCAGGAGCCACACTGGTGAATTAAATAGGTATCTGATGGGGACTGCATTATATAAGTCTTTGAAGACACTAAATTCTGCAGTTCTCCCTGGGATGCAATGTGGTTTGTCAATTTCATTTATTTATTTACTTACTATCTTGGTAAGAGGGGATGAGAAATTTCTGAGGCTTTTGCTTGCCTTTCCTCCTACAACAGATTTTACTCTACTGTTCAAATAATCAATATAGGGGTTCTGCAAACTTCTCAGTTTTTCCAGTCCAATTATACATTCTGGAACTAGGGAAATGACCATCAGATAAGTCCATAGACCCAGCAGACCCACAATGACCTGTTCTTGGGCCAGGACTCCATTCATTTATTTCCTGTCTCTCATATGTCCCCACTCAAACAGAGGGGGCTGAGTTTCTCTACTGGAAAGTTACTGTCTTTCCCTTGTAATTAACAAATATCATGGGAGAGATACTTTGAAACCCTATTTCTTCTCAAACTTTCTCCCACTAATTTTAACATCCATTTTGTCCACAACAATTACGGTGTTTGTTCCATGATTTTGTGCTTTTCTCATTTCTTATATGTTTGTTTATTGAAATTATTCAATTAAACCTGTACATTCTCCCCAGTGCTTAGGTGATTAGTAAGCCCATGTAGAGTTGACATTTTAGGGTTCATTGTATTTATCACAATTTGAAATAATTTTGTTTTTCTATCTAACTGGTATGGATCAGATCTGTCCCAATTTGTCAAACAGTCAAGCCCCTTAAGCAACAGTGCATTGGTAGCTGCTAGGTTATCTTAGCACACTTCCATAGATTCAGCCAATAAGAAGACAACTAGCCCAAATGGATACGGTTTATTACTAACACAGGCAGCAAAACAAGATCAGTATGATGTCGCTAATCCCATAGGATGACACTGAATTAGAGAGGTCAGATGGCAGATGACACAAGCAATGGGTCACTCTGGTGTGCAGAAGCCAACTCTAAATTATAGCCAAGCAGTTTATGCTACAGCTCTACTGAAGTGGGCTGTGTGTGTGTGTGTGTGTGTGTGTGTGATGGTACAAAGCTCTATGTTTCACTGGAACCAGGGAGGCAAATAAGAAACTACGTCATGGCACCCTCCCACAAGATGAGGAGGCAGATGAGAAATGATCTTGTGACAACTTATCACAATATTTCTTATCTTGCCATGTTGCAGAGAGATCACAGAGCATTCTTCCAAGATTTGAGTCAGACCATGGTTGAACCTTGGCTGTGTGACATAGGTGAAGGTGCTCAAGGTCACCAGGGCACCACAGCAGAACCATTCATTCCTCTACACTCACAACTAGAATGAAAGTTCCATGAGTCTAATGTCTGTATCTGGCTTGCTATATTGATGGTACCTAGAATAGCGTCTGGCATATACTAGATGCTCAGTAAATATTTGATCTAGGAATAAATGAATGAATAGGGGTTTATAGTGTCTAATCTTATGAGGTAAGAAAGATGTGTTTGCCATCTCTCTCCCTACCTCAAAGTGGGATCCATGTCCTTTTCTTTCCTGGTTCTTCAACTCTAATGGTTTACTTCCATCAACTGCCATTCAACTTATTTGCACTACTAAATCAGATTGAACAAATGACATTTCTAAGATATTTCTTTGCTCTTCTTCCTTTTTCCTCATTGAATTTTCTTGGTATTTGCTAGGAACAGTCTCTAGAAAAGTTGAATTGACTATTTTAAGATGTTGGGTCACTGACTTTTCTGCTGTAGCAATGTGGTTCTCAACCCTAACTGTACATTAGAATTAACTTTTAAAAAGAAAAAAAACCTTTTTCTCAGGCTCCACTGCCAGAGGCTCTGATTTAATTACTTTCTTGTGGGGCCAGAATGTGGGTAGTTGTTTTCTAACTCCCCAGGTGATGTTATTTTACATCCAGGGCTGAGAACCACTGCATTAAATAACGTATAGGCTTGTAGCCTGCACCCAGTGTTTTTTGGTGCACCTGCTCTTGAGACCTTAAATATCTAACAGAAAACAAAATATTTCATTCCATAAAAGAAAAGGAAAAATCAAATATGAATACCCCCAGGAGAGGAATTGGACTGACCTAAAGATAGTAGTGTTTGAGCCCTGGATTCCTAAATCAGATGATCTGAGTTGGAGTGCAGACTCTGCTACTTAACAACCAGATGATTTTGGACAACTAACTTAACTTCTCTAACATGGGAAAGTACCTATCAGTATGCCTGGCATATAACAGGTCCTCAACATATTTTTATTGACTCTGTATATGAACCTCTGAATTCCATCTGTAAGTTGAGTGTAATAATGCCTGCCTGCATCCTGGGGTTGCTGTGAGACTGAAAATAGATAATGAGCACGAAGGCACTTTTTAAAAAAAAAAAAATGATGTTTTTATTTACTTTTTATTTTATTTTTTTAGAGAGACAGAGCCTCACTCTGTCACCCAGGCTGGAGTACAGTGGCGTGATCAT
>NW_026652282.1:101827689-101888660 GCF_009828535.3 Hylobates moloch | reverse complement strand
AAAATAAAAGCACAGTTGAGCATAATTCTGCCCAGACTTCTGCTGGGAGAAGTTTGCACATTAGATACTTTTATATCCAAGCTGCCAGGTCAATTAGCACCCCGAGTGCTTACAGGAGTGAGTAGCAGGAAGCAGGGGGCCTTTTTCCCATCTCCCCAACAACTACCCTGATGCCTCAGATAATTTTCCCTTTCCAGCAAACTGATGGAGTGGGTGCACTTCACAAGTGCCCTCTCTCTCCTCCTTTTAGACTCCCTCAGTCTACTCCCAGAAACCTCCGGTGATTTCTGCTTTCTACTTTAGAGCCTCCAGATTTTTCCCAGATCCTTCCTCTCTATAAAAACATGCCTGTCCTATTCCCTCAAGACCTCACTCTTCACTGGATGTCAGTAATATAATTCGGGGTTAAAGCACGCTAATATTTTGGTTATTTTGTTTCTCACCAGTTTCAGATGCAAATTTCAAAGAATACATTATGAAAGATATTAAATCAACAAATATTTCTGAGGGCCTAGTATGTACTCAGCATTGTGCTAGATTCTATAGCACTGGACCAAGGAGCAAACAAATTGGTACAGTGGGTCTCTCCAGCCTTGTTGCTGACATCAGCAACCGGGAATGTGCTCTGGAAAAAAAAAATAGGCGGACCGTTAATATAAACTTTCTGACAGGCAATTTAGCCAGATGTAGCAAAAACTTTAAAAATGTATATAATCTTTGACCCAATAATTTTTCTCCAAGAAATTTATACTAAGGAAGTAATCAGGGATATATACAAAGATGTATGTACAATGATATGTATGGCAGCAGTATCTATAATGCCAAAAACTTGAAAACAACCTAAATGTTCAAAATAGGGGGTTGGGTAAATCTTAATTCTGCATCCATATGATAGAATACTATATGTACATTAAAGTTATATTAATAAATGATCATTTTATCCAGCCTGGCTCAAAATAAATGATTCTTTAAAGACGAGAAAAAAATGTATTGCTGAGTATGAAAATTTTTGTTTTAATTTTATGCATAGAAAAAAAAAAAAGACTGTGTATGGTTGCTCATGCCTGTAATCCCAACACTTTAGGCGGTCGAGGCAGGAGCTTGAGTTCATGACCAGCCTGGGCAACATAGCAAGACCTCATCTCTGCTAAAAAGAAAACTAGCTGAATGTTGTGGCACGTGCCTGTAGTTCCAGCTACTGGGGAGGCTGAGTCAGGAGGATCTCTGGAGCCGAGGAGTTTGAGGCTGCAGTGAGCTATGATCAAACCAGTGCACTCCAGCCTGGGCAATAGAGAGAGACTCTATAGCTAAAAACAAAACAAACAAAAAAACCCATTCTAAATGAAAAATAATTGTTATCTCAAATTGGTAGGATTATTAATAATGTTTTTGGGGCTACATGTTCTAAATTTTCCACAAGAAACATTCTTTTATAATTGGACAAACAATGAAACTTATCTGTTTTTAAATGTAATATTCCCGGCCGGGCTCTGTGGCTCACGCCTGTAATCCTAGCACTTTGGGAGGGCAAGGCAAGCAGATCACCTGAGGTCAGGAGTTTGAGACCAGCCTGGCCAACATGGCAAAATCCCGTCTCTACTAAAAGTACAAAAAAAAATTAGCCTGGCATGGTGGTGCATGCCTGTAGTCCCAGCTACGCAGGAGGCTGAGGCAGGAGAATCTCCTGAGTTTGGGATTTGGAAGTTGAAGTGAGCTGAGATGGTGCCAATGCACTCCAGCCTGGGCTACAGAGTAAGACTGTGTGTCCAAAACAAAATAAAATAAAAATAAAATGTAATATTCCCTGAGACAGTTTGTCCTCCTTGTAACATCGAAGATTAACTATATTCCCAGGTTCTCCTAATGACACCATTTGTAGTTTTGCATTTACAGATGTGTCTGACATTTTTAATCCTTTTGATTTCTGGTTAGCAGCTTCTCAGGCTATTATTTTTTGAACCAATTATAGATTCACAGAAGATTGCAAGACATGTGTAAGGAAGTCCTACACACCTTTTCCTCAGTATCCTCCAATGTTAGCATCTTATACAACTATAGTGCAATATCAAAACCAAGAAATTGACATTGGTACAATCCACAGTGCTTTATTCAGATTTCACCACCTCTACATGTATATTTGCATGTGGTGTGTGGGTGAGTGTTTAGTTCTATATAATTTTACCATAGTATAGCCTTGCATCACCATCACTACAATCAATCAAGACATAGAACATTTCAGTCACCACAAGGATCCCTCATGTTACCGTTTCATAACCATACCTCCCTCACTTCCTCTCAGCTTCCCTAAACCCTAACAACCACTAATCACTCTTCCATCTCTATAATTTTGTCATTTCACGAAGATTACACAGATGGGATCATACAGTATGTCACCTTTGGGGGTTAGCCTTTTTCACTCAACATAATCAGCATAGTCTGGAGATTCATCCATGTTGTCATGTGTATCAATAATTCATTCCTTTTTCTTACTGAGTAGTATTCCAAGTTATGGATGTACCACAGTTTGTTTAATTATTCATCCTTTGAAGGATGTCTGGGCTGTTGAAATTCTTTTATATATATTTATTTAATATATATATATATATATATATATTTTTTTTTTTGAGACAGAGCCGCCCAGGTTGGAGTGCAGTGGCACGATCTCAGCTCACTGCAACTTCTGCCTCCCAGATTCAAGCGTTTCTCCTGCCTCAGCCTTCTGAGTAGCTGACATTACAGGTGCCCGCCACCATGCCCAGCTAATTTTTGTACTTTTAGTAGCAACTGAATTTTGCCATGTTGCCCCAGGCTGGTCTTGAACTCCTGACCTCAAGTGATCTGCCTGCCTCAGCCTCCCAAAGTGCTGTGATTACAGGCATGAGCCACCGTACCCAGCCTCATCTTACTGTTTTTTTAAAATCCTCAATTTATGTCACCCAAGATCCCAGAAACACTCCTCCTCCTATATACAAGGACTTGTTGAACAAATCCATGTTTACCTTACCCATACTGGCACAATTTTATGAGAAACAATCTAGATTAAGAAAATAACATGGAATTATACTGTATTTTCTTGATGAATTATAGTTTTTTATTTATCCATCTTTGCCCCTCAACTATGAATTGAGGGGCAGGATCCATGACTGGATTTCCTTTACACCTAGGGCAAGGCATGGGGCGTAGCATAGAGTAGGTATTTAGAAAATGTTGGGATCTCTAGGGGTGGGTAGGGTCCAGGGATAGATGTTTTATAACAAACTCCATAGATTATAATGTGCAGTCAGAGTTAATTTAGCTGAATAAACAAATTCATAAAGAGAAAGAAGCAAAGCTCACTGTAGGAGAGGGCAGACACAGGGCCGGGAATATAGATGTCCTTTTATCATTTTTCACCTAAGATAGCGAGTGTTTTGGACAGATTACCCTCTAGACTGTATGGTAGGGAATCAGTGATTTCCAATTCTGTGTTTGAGAAGTGCTATTATTAAATCCGTATGGCTGACCGAAATAAAGACAAGACAGCTTTCATCTGCTCTGTGGGGTTTTACCTATTTGAAAGACTGTCCCATATATCTTTTCAGCCCAGACACCTTCCAGGGTTTTATGGAAAGGCAATTGGTGATATGAATTACCTGGAGGTACTTGCTTGTTTAGATGACATAATTATATTTGGTGGTGCTTTGGAGGAGAGGAGCAATTGCTCCTCACATTACTGGATCACTTGGGAAACACAGCCTGAAACCGTCCCTTGACAAATGCCAGTTCTGCAAGACCTCATTAAAATATTTTGGGTAGACATTTTTAAAAATCAGTTCAAACAAACTTTGGAACAAAAAATAATACGTTGGATATATAAAATCACAGCAGGGGCTGGGCATAGACCCTGAAAAGATCACTGAATGGCCAGTGTTCAACATTTAAAGACATTTGGGAGATTCAGCCGGTACCACAGGCGCTGTTAGAAGGACTGTTCAAAGATTGCAAAGCTCATCAATGAGTTGATTCAGGATGGTCAGGTCAGAATTGGAGCACACATTAGAAAGGGCTGTGGAGTTGAAGAGGAAGGGGGAAGCAGGTACAAAATGCCAGGGCCTGACAGTGAGGAAGAGTGTTTGCGGCTTAACTATGTGGCCTATCAAAATAAAGCTGCCCTTGCTGAGGGATCCCCCAGAAAGCAAACTAACAGACGAAGGAGTTTTCACCTGGGCAAACTTCTCTCATGTGCTCCTCCTCTTACTTGAACATTTTGGAAATTGTCAACCTGCTTGGCTCAAGGTTCTATTTTAGCATATGCTGTCCACTACCTCCAAGACCTTTGAAAAATGGATGCCAATTTTGATGACTTGGAAGCAGTGCTATGTCAGAAAAATACAGAGGAGAAAATAACTACTGATTTTTGACAACTAGAATAGGTCAGCTGGTGAGACTTGGAATCCAGTTCAAAAATTTGAGTTTGTAACACAAAAGTAGACAAGTACAGAAACATCCTCAGGTACTTGGTGCCCTGAAAGGCAGGGATGCTTATTTCAGTCTCCTGCTGCCCTACTGAGAGGGTCAGGTTGAAATCTCATATTGGAACATGGAAAGGCTGTGACACAGAGGTCTTTTGTTGTCCCCCAAGCTGAGAAGTGAAGTGAGAACTAATAGGATTCAGGTATGTGCCCTGGGGACAGCATCTCCCTTTCTTGAAGACTTTACGAGGAATCAAAGGAATCCTGGCAGCCCAGGTTCTGACAACCATATTTGACATCACTTAAATAGTTGAAAAAGGTAGGCCAGGTGCGGTGGCTCATGCCTGTAATCCCAGCACTTTGGGAGGCTTAGGTGGGCGAATCACAAGGTCAGGAAATCGAGACCATCCTGGCTAACACGGTGAAACCCCGTCTCTACTAAAAATACAAAAAATTAGCCGGGCGTGGTGGTGGGCACATGTAGTCCCAGCTACTCAGGAGGCTGAGGCAGGAGAATGGCATGAACCCGGGAGGCGGAGCTTGCAGTGAGCTGAGATCGCGCCACTGCACCCCAGCCTGGGCGACAGAGCAAGACTCCGTTTCAAAAAAAAAAAAAAAATAGTTGAAAAAGGTAATAGGGTTGCCAAAAGCAGGATTGGTGATAGCAAGGGAGGAAGTACAGGGTTGCTTCAGTGTTAATGCAGTGCCTATGAGCCCTCAATGGTAACTGTGAGTATGACCCTGAAGAAGAGGCCAGAAAGTTCTTTGGTTGATCATGTTTAGGCCTCCTGTCTATGAGGAACACCACAATTGAGCAGCCAAGATTAGCTTTTGAGAGGATAGGAGTGGGCAAAGGTAATGACAGAACACTGTCTAGGATTTGTGGAAGGAGACACCTAGGGCATTTGGTTCATATTGGTGTGCCAAAATTTTGGGGGAAGGATTTGATCTGCTCACATCTGGGTCAGAGAAGGCACTGTCCTCTTCTGTACTCAACTGGAGGTTGATGGAAGGAAACAATAAGCCAGTCTTCCTTTGTAGGAACTCCAGGGTTTTCTCCCCAGGCAGCTTGTAACATAGTTGAGGCTTTAGACTCATTTAGACACGAATTCAAATCCTGACTTTCATCCTTTATTAGCTGTGTGAGCCTGAACAATTTAATTCACTTTTCTCAATCTTAGTATTCCCAACTGTAAAATAAGGATGATAATATAGACAGTCATTGTGCAGTTTAAACGAAATAATATTTATTGATGCCTGACACCTACTAAGCACTTGATAGACTGTTGTTATCACTACAATTTGTGTTGATTACCATAAATTTTCATCTGGAAGAAGATAGTTTCAGATAGTGAAGAAAACATAAGCTTTGAATCCAGAAGACTCAACATTGCATCCTGGCTGTACCCCTATCTATGCTAGCTTGGGCAAGCCAGTGTCCTTATCTATAACATGGCACACTCCAAATGACCATCACTATTTACCCCATTGGTAGTGGCAGATCCAAGTTTTATGGGGCAGAAGCTTATATCATTTGGGTTAAATAAGTTTCTTTTTAAAGAATAAAATTAGGTAAAATCCTGAACATGTGTTTAGAATGAGAAAACAAATCACAAGAAACTACAAGTTTTAAAACTGGCAAATACCATAAACATCACAAAATCAGGAAAAATAACATAATATTTTCATTATATTAGCTGATGCACCTCCACGCTACCTTTTTTCCTATATTTTTGTCTGCATGTCTTTTGATTACCTCTTCATCCAATACTACTTTTGTAGTGTAATTTCTATGGAGAGAATAGAAAAACAATTTAGTTTTTCCCAAGAGTTTAGAAAAGCCTCTTTCAGCATGGCAACCCATTACTGGCTAATGTGATGTAAAGTTCTGGATTGTTGTCAAATTTAAGAAAACCTCTATCAAACCTCTATTATTTGTTTTATATAGAAGCTGTAAGATTTTAGGATATGTCAAGTCTTTTATGTAATGACTAATACTTAAAAAGCTTTGAATTGACTACTTTAGAAGTGCTCCCACAAGTCATTACTACACAGATACGGCCAGCAATAACTTAACTATACACAGAAGTGACACTACACCACATAAATATATTCCATTAACCCCAAGTAAATGTATCTGCAACTCAATTTCTCTTCAGTCATGAAGCAGCTACGTTGTCCGGGGTATATACCCCAGGTTCGTTGTCTCACGCCAGGAAAATTTAGGACACGGACACACACAAGCAGTTTAGGAGTGGAGGTTTAATAGGCAAAGAAAAAGAAAGGAAAACTGCTCTCTCTCTAGTGAGAGACAGGGGACTTCCCAGAGGAAAGGCCACCGGCCTTGGCGGATGCCCCAGATTTTATAGTCAGGCTTGAGGAGGCAGTGTCTGATTTATATAGGGCTCACAGATTGGTTCGACCAGGTATGATGTTTACATAGTGCACAGGGAAGCGGGCTGCCCCACCCTAATCTTATTATGCAAATGAACTTTCCACTTGGCAGACTCCATCTGGTCTGCTCCTTACTATACATGTGGCTGACGAAGAGAAGGGAAGATGGAGTCGACATCTTGAGCATGATTGGCACAACTGCTGGCATCTATGTCTGCGGCTTGATTTTACAGGCTGCTTTTTGTTAGAAAGGAAAATAATTTAGGGCTGCTTTTTATTAAAAGTAAAACCTTACAGAGGACTTCCGTTCCCTCACTATCTGCCTAAGTAATTTCTTCTTTTTTGTGTGTTTCAAAATATACTCAATCTTTATTTGACAAATATTTGTAAATAAAAAATAAAGTACATGTATAAAAAAGAATTTGAGATACATGTAACTTACAAATCTGCTGATACTGATGTTTATTACTGACAATTTTATTTGCATTTTTTTTAATTATACTTTAAATTCTGGGATAAACATGCAGAATGTGCAGGTTTGTTACATAGGTATACATGTGCCATGGTGGTTTGCTGCACCCATCAACCCATCATCTACATTAGGCATTTCTCCTAATGCTATCTCTCCCCTTGTCCCCCACCCACCGACAGGCCCTGGTGTGTGATGTTTCCCTCCCTGTGCCATATGTTTTCATTGTTCAACTCCCACTTAAGAGTGAGAATATGCGGTGTTTGGTTTTCTGTTCCCATGATAGTTTGCTGAGAATGATGGTTTCCAGCTTCATCCATGCCCTGCAAAGGACACGAACTCATCCTTTTTTATGGCTGCATAGTATTTCCTGGGGTATATGTGCCACATTTTCTTTATCCAGTCTATCATTGATGGCCATTTGGACTGGTTCCAAGCCTTTGCTATTGTGAATAGTGCTGCAGTAAACATACATGTGCATGTGTCTTTATAGTAGAATGATTTATAATCCTTTGGGTATATGCCTAGTAATGGGATTGTTGGGTCAAATGGTATTTCTAGTTCTAGATACTTGAGGAATCACCACACCGTCTTCCACAGTGGTTGAACTAATTTACACTCCCACCAACAGTGTAAAAGTGTTCCTATTTCTCCACATCCTTTCCAGCATCTGTTGTTTCCTGACTCTTTAATGATTGCCATTCTAACTGGAGTGAGATGGTGTCTCATGGTGATTTTGATTTGCATTTCTCTAATGACCAGTGATGATGAGCTTTTTTTCATATGTTTGTCAGCCACATAAATGTCTTCTTTTGAAAAGTGTCTGTTCATATCCTTCACTCACTTTTTGATGGGGTTGTTTTTTTCTTGTAAATTTGTTTAAATTCCGTGTAGATCCTGCATATTAGCCCTTTGTCAGATGGATAAATTGCAAAAATTTTCTCTCATTCTGTAGGCTGCCTGTTCACGCTGATGGTAGTTTCTTTTGCTGTGCAGAAGCTCTTTAGTTTAATTAGATCCCATTTGTCAATTTTGGCTTTTGTTGCCATTGCTTTTGGTGTTTTAGTCGTGAAGTCTTTGCCCATGCCTATGTCCTGAATAGTATTGCCTAGGTTTTCTTCTAGGGTTTTTCATGGTTTTAGGTCTTTCATTTAAATCTTTAATCCACCTTGAGTTAATTTCTGAATAATGTGTAAAGAAGGGGTCCAGTTTCAGTTTTCTGCATATGGCTAGCCAGTTTTCCCATCACCATTTATTAAGTAGGGAAACTTTCCCCATTGCTTGTTTTTGTCAGGTTTGTCAAAGATCAGATGGTTGTGGATGTGTGGTGTTATTGCTGAGGCTTCTGTTCTGTTCCATTGTTCTATATATCTGTTTTGGTACCAGTACCATGCTGTTTTAATTACTGTAGCCTTGTAGTATAGTTAGAAGTCAGGTAGTGTGATGCCTCCAGCTTTGTTCTTTTAGTTTAGGATTGTCTTGGCTATGTGGGCTATTTTTGGTTCCATATGAAATTTAAAGTAGTTTTTTTCTAATGCTGTGAAGAAAGTCAATGGTAGCTTGATGGGAATAGCATTGAATCTATAAATTACTTTGGGCAGTGTGGCCATTTTCATGATATTGATTCTTCCTATCCATGAGCATGGAATGTTTTTCCATTTGTTTCTGTTCTCTCTTATTTCCTTGAGCAGTGGTCTGTTGTTCTCCTTCAAGAGGTCCTTCACATCCCTTGTAAGTTGTATTGCTAGGTATTTTATTCTCTCTGTAGCAATTGTGAATGGGAGTTTACTCACGATTTCGTTCTCTGTCTGTTTATTGGTGTATAGGAATGCTTGTGATTTTTGCACATTAATTTTGTATCCTGAGACTTTGCTGAAGTTGCTTATCAGCTTAAGGAGATTTGGGGCTGAGACAATGGGGTTTTCTAAATATACAATCATGTCATCTGTGAACGAGACAATTTGACTTCCTCTGTTCCTATTTGAATACCCTTTATTTCTTTCTCTTGCCTGATTGCCCTGGCCAGAACTTCCAATACTATGTTGAATAGGAGTGGTGAGAGAGGGCATCCTTGTCTTGTGCTGGTTTTCAAAGGGAATGCTTCCAGCTTTTGCCCATTCTGTATGATACTGGCTGTGGGTTTTTCATAAACAGCTCTTATTATTTTGAGATACGTTCCATCGATACCTAGTTTATTGAGTGTTTTCAGCATGATGGGGTATTAAATTTTGTCGAAGGCCATCTCTGCATCTTTTGATGTAATCATGTGGTTTTTGTCATTGGTTCTGTTTATGTGATTGATTACATTTATTGATTTATGTATGTTGAACCAGCCTTGCATCCCAGAGATGAAGCTGATTTGAACTTGGTGGAAAAGCTTGTTAATGTACTGCTGGATTCAGTTTGCCAGTATTCCATTGAGGGTTTTTGCATCGATCTCATCAGGGATATTGGCCTGAAATTTTCTTTTTTTTATTGTTGTGTCTCTGCCAGGTTTTGGTATCAGGATGATGCTGGCCTAATAAAGTGAGTTAGGGAGGAGTCCCTCTTTTTCTATTGTTTGGAATAGTTTTAGAAGGAATGGTATCATCTCCTCTTTTTACCTCTGGTAGAATTCAGCTGTGTATCTGTCTGGTCCTGGACTTTTTTTTGGTTGGTAGGCTATTAATTACTGCCTCAATTTCAGAACTTGTTATTGGTCTATTCAGGTATTCGGCTTCTTCCTGGTTTATAAAAAATAAAAGTAATTCATGGCTCAAGAAGAGTTTAATGTAATCAACTCAGAGATTTCACTGTGCATTCCTTCAGCTCTTTTGCAGAAATATATTTATTAAAAAATGTTGCTCCACCCATTCCTATCCTTAAGGAATCATGCTTTTGAAATGTCAAAACAATCCTTTAACCTCCTTTATCTTTATCTTTGTTTCCTACTTCTCAGGCAATATCTACTCAGAGGAAAGCGGGTTACAATCCTATGGTGATTCAATTCCCTTAAAAACAGATGTTATGCACAGCTGGGAGTGGTGGCTCATGCCTGTAATCCCAACACTTTGGGAAGCCAAGGTAGGAGGGATCACCAGGGTTTCAGATCAGCCTGGGCAACATAGTGAGACCCCATTCTACAAAAATAAAATAAAACATATTTACTAGGTATGGTGGCTTGCGCCTGGTGCCTGTAGTTCCAACTACTCAGGATGTCGAGGCAGGAGAATCCTTTGGGTCCAGGAGGTTGAAGCAGCAGTTAGCCATGATCACGCCACTGCATTCCAGCCTGGGTGACAGAGCAAGACACGTCTTGTAAATAAAAAACAGAACCAGTGGTTGTGACATCCTGTCAGAGGCCTTTTGGTGACCTGCAAATCCCGTCTGAATTAAAACAAAAACAAAAACACACTTTTTTTTTTTTTTTGAGGCAGAGTCTCCCTCTGTTGCCCAGGCTGGAGTGCAGTGGCATGATCTCAGCTCACTGCAACCTCTGCCTCCCAGGTTCAAGCAATTCTCCTGTCTCAGCCACCCAAGTAGCTGGGACTACAGGTGCACGGCACCATGCGTGGCTAATTTTTTTTGTATTTTTAGTAGAGATGGGGTTTCACCACGTTGGCCAGGCTGCTCTTGAACTCCTGGCCTCAAGTGATCTGCCCACATCCTCCCAAGTTGCTGGGATTACAGACATGAGCCACAGCACCAGGCCAAAAAAAAAAAATTTTTTTTGAGATCAATTTATATTATATCCACTGAATGTTTTTTCTGTTTGCCATATGCTATATAATCTTTCAAGTAAATCCGGTTAACTAAATAAGCATTATAGAAATCACCATAATTTCCTCTAACAAATTATACTGGTTCAGATATGCTCTACTAGCTTTTCTGACATGACAGTCAAACTCCTCAGTTCTTGACCTCTATTGTCACATAAAAATCTTTTAATTATGGATATTTTCAAACACACACAAAAGTATAGAGAATCACACAATGAAGTTCCAGGTATCCATGACTCAGCTTCAGCAATTACATCCTGCCAATATTAATCATCACTTTTTAATTTTGTTTCTTGGTTTCAAGGAAATTTTGAGCATTAGGCTCTAACTAGGAAGACAGCCATATTCACATTCTCACTTGAAATAAAGCTGTAACCTACATAACAGTTATCTAGATAGAGTCTAAAAGCATCCCTATTCCCATATTTTCCATCTCTAACCAACCTACTCTTCACTCCCTCTCCTCCCCACCCCTGAGCTGCAACCAAGATTTGTCCCAACCAACTAATCTAATCCTTTCAACTATGTAAATATAGGAGAGGACTTTGAGAATAGATTTGCTTAGCACACTACATAAGAGGCAAAATTGCCTTCTGACAAGTTTATATCACGGCAATCCCAATTTCAATTCTTTACTTCCTAGAAAAGTGAGCAAATAACAGGATTAGAACAAAACTTATTTTTTAGCCCTTTAGTTCAAAGATCTGTTTAAAAGCATGCCTAGGCCAGACGTGGTGGCTCACGCCTGTAATCCTAGCACTTTGGGAGGCTGAGACAGGTGGATCACCTGAGCTCAGGAGTTCGAGGCCAGCCTGGCCAACATAGTGAAACCCCATCTCTACTAAAAATACAAAAATTAGCCAGGTGTGGTGGCTCACACCTGTAATCCCAGCTACTCAGGAGGTTGAGGCAGGAGAATCGCTTGAACTCAGGAGGTGGAGGTTGCAGTGAGCTGAGATCGTGCCATTGCACTCCAGCCTGGGTGACAGAGTGAGACTGCATCTCAACAATAAATAAATAAATGAATAAATAAATAAATAAATAAATAAATAAATAAATAAATGAAAAATAAAAGCATGCCTAGTGTCTATGTATGTAAAAGTGGATGTTAGGCAAAGAAGGCCAGAATAGCAAGACTCAGAGTGAATACAATGAAGGAGGATTAAGTTATAGATATTGGGAAGGGGACCAATAGCTCTAGGGTCCCTCTGGGAGCCTATGTCTCCTCTAATCTTCCAAACAACTTCAGGTATAATCTAATTCCCATATTACATATGAGGAAACTGAGAAAACTCAAACCTCAGGAGTCCTGTGGCTCAAAGCACCCAGCTTGGGAGAGTTGAAGGAGAGAATTGAATCTTATCTGACTCCAAAGTCATGTTCTTTCTACCTAAGTGGTAGGGTCGGGAGCACTAGACCGTCACACAGGGAATTGGTTGGGGTCTTCAGGACAATCCCTTTTGAGGTCTGAGCCTGAAAACAAATGCCACTTTGTAATGAGACTTTCTCTCTCTCTTACCAGATGGTCCTCTAAATTAGTTGAAGCCTGTGGGCCTTAAATATAAAACGGGAGGATGCATTTTGATTATAATACAGCAGTTTGATTTAGTTACAAGTGTTATGCTTAAAATGGTAGAATGTGATTGACTTAACGGCATTTTCTTTTTGAAGGATAGGACGGTTCTTTGTGCATGGTCAGCCCAACACCTGACAGCTTGGCTGCTGTCCATAACAAACAGAACTACACCAGACAGACCTCAAAAAACAAGAGTTCCATAGTAATTTCCCTGAGACATCCCTGGGCCACAGCACCTTCACCCAATCTGCACTGCTGATGTTGACTCTATGAGACCCACTGGTGGCAGCTCTTGCTGTTCATCGCTAGGCAAGAAGTATTTCCTCAAGAAGCCCCCAGCTTACTGGAATAACATCCACCCATTTCTTTCTTCAACATTAGCATTTACCCTATCCTGCCTGGATCTTGAAGCTGATTCCTCTGAACTAAAGATCTTCCCTTTTCTTCCCAACCAAGTCGGGGGACAAGAGGGAGATTTAAAACTTGCTTCTCTTTTACTCACAATCAGTATGACTATTTTCTCAAAATGTAAAGGCCCATTCATCCAGAGCTAGGAAAAATA
Source organism: Hylobates moloch (assembly GCF_009828535.3). Taxonomy (NCBI): domain Eukaryota; kingdom Metazoa; phylum Chordata; class Mammalia; order Primates; family Hylobatidae; genus Hylobates; species Hylobates moloch. Next base: position 101,875,450 of record NW_026652282.1, on the reverse strand, counting down.
CTGCTCTCACATCTAACTTTGGAACTGAGAAGTCAGTCTTTATTCAAACACACACGTTTCCTCCACAAAGCATGGCAGTGAGGGTGGAATGAAGGCAGCAGTGAAGCCTACTGAGGATCAAACAAGGACAGAGAGAAAAGCAATGCTGAAAGGAAGTGAAGGGCAGTCTCTCTCAGGGAAGGCTGATGTGAGTGGATCAACTGAGCCCAGGAGTTCAAGACCAGCCTGGCCAAGATAGTGAAACCCTGTCTCTACTAAAAATACAAAAATTAGCCAGGAGTGGTGGCTCACACCTGTAATCCCAGCTACTCGGGAGGCTGAGGCAGGAGAATTTCTTGAACCCAGGAGGCAGAGGTTGCAGTCAGCCGAGATTGCACCATTGCACTCCAGCCTGGGTGACAGAGTGAGACTGTGTCTCAATAAATAAATAAAATAAAAATGAAAGCATACCTAGTGTCTATGCATGTCTCTCAGGGAAGGCAGAAGATGCAATCAGAGGATTAAGCAGGCACTAGTGAGAAAGGTGAATTCATGGTTGAGGAGAAAGGGAGAAAGAACCAAGTATTGGCCAGGCGCGGTGGCTCACGCCTGTAATCCCAGCACTTTGGGAGGCACAGATGGGCAGATTGCCTGAGCTCAGGAGTTTGAGACCAACCTGGGCAACATGGTGAAACCCCATGTCCACTAAAATACAAAAAATTAGCCAGGCGTGGTGGCGCATGCCTGTAGTCCCAGCTACTTGGGAGGCTGAGGCACGAGAATCACTTGAGCCCAGGAGGTGGAGGTTGCAGTGACCCGAGATGGCACCACTGCACTCCAAAAAAAACTAAGTACCAAGCACTATGCTAGATGTTTGATATGCATAAAGTAAGGAGGGACTGGAAATGGGGAGGAATGTATGTATGCTATTACACTATTTAAGGCAAGAAGTGATGAAGGACTTAATAAAGTGGTGGCAGTTTGAAAAGAAAAAAATGGATGCAAGATTCACTGTGAAGGGAGCATTGACCTGACAGCAACTGACTGGATGTAGAAGTTAGGGAGAAGGACAAAACCGAGAGAACTTTGCATGTTCACAATAAGTAACTGGGAAGATAAGAGGACATTAATGGGAAAACAATTGTCAGGAGATGGATGTAGGTAAGGTTGATCAATTTGATTTTGGATCTATTTAATATTTTTAAATCTTTATTATGCAAGTTTTCAAACAGAGAGAAAAATAGAGAGAATAGGATATTGAAGCCCTATATACCCATTACCTAGCTCAACAATTATCACCTCATGGTCAATTTTGTTTTATCAATCTTACCTATTCCTCCCCTTCCTGAATTAAACTTAGAACTTTTTTTTATTTTTTCGAATGTATGTTTTGTTTTGTTTTTTTTAATGAGATGGAGTCTTGCTCTTTCACCCAGGCTGGAGTGCAGTGGTGTGAGCTCAGCTCACTGCAACCTCTGCCTTCCGGGTTCAAGCGATTCTCCTGCCTCAGCCTCCCAATTTGCTGGGATTACAGGTGCACGCCACCACACCTGGCTAATTTTTCTTTTTGAGACGAATCTCGCTCTGTCGCCCAGGCTGGAGTGCAGTGGCGTGATCTCGGCTCACTACAAGCTCTGCCTCCCAGGTTCATGCCATTCTCCTGCCTCAGCCTCCCGAGGAACTGGGACCACAGGCGCACACCGCCACGCCCAGCTAATTTTTTGTATTTTTAGTAGAGACGGGGTTTCACCGTGTTAGCCAGGATGGTCTCAATCTCCTGACCTCGTGATTCGCCCACCTCGGCCTCCCAAAGTGCTGGGATTACAGGCATGAGCCACTGCGCCCGGCCACACCTGGCTAATTTTTTGTATTTTTAGTAGAGACAGGGTTCCACCATGTTGGCCAGGCTGGTCTCAAACTCCTGACCTCGTGATCCACCCGCCTCGGTCTCCCAAAGTGCTGAGATTACAGGCGTGAGCCACAGTGCCTGGCCTCAAATTTATTTATTTTTTAAATTGACATGTAAAATTGTTTATCATGTACAACATGATGATTTTGAAGTACACATACATTGTAGAATGGTTAAATCCAGCTAATTAACAACTACAGTATCTCACATAGTTAATCATTTTTTTTTTGCAGTGAAAGCACATAACATCAACTCTCTACATCTTTCAAGGATACAATATATCCTTATTAACTATAGTAACCTTGCTGTGTCATAGATCTCTTGAACTTATTCCTCCTATCTAACTGTAAATATGTACCCTTTGACCAACCTCCCCCCAGCCCTTCTCCCTGTTAATTCCCCCAGCCCTGGCAACCACTGTTCTACTCTACTTCTAAGGGATCCATTTGTCTTCCTGTGCCTGGATTATTTCACTTAACATAATGTCCTCCAGATTCATCCATACTGTCACAAATAACAGAATTGCCTTCTTTTTGGTGGCTGAATAATATTCCATTGTGTATACATACTACACTTGACCCATTCATTCACTGTTGGACACTTAGATTGGTTCCATATCTTGGCTATTGTGAATAGTGCTGAAATGGACATGGATGTTCAAATATCTCCTCAACATACTAATTTGATTTTTCTTGGATAAATACCCAGTAGTGGGATTGCTAGATCGTATAGTAACTCTATTTTTAATTTTTTGAAGAACTTCCATACTGTTTTCTGAATTAAATTATTTTGAAGTAAATCCCAGACATCATATGATATAATCCTCAAACAATTCACTATACATTTCTAATTATAATTACATACAATTGTCTCAACTAAAAAAAAATTTTCTTGAGACATGGTCTCACTCTGATGCCCAGGCTGGAGTGCAGTGGCAAAAACACAGCTCACTGCAGCCCCGACCTCCTAAGCTCAAGTGATCCTCTCGCCTCAGCCTATTGAGTAGCTGGGACCTCAGGTGCATGCTAATTTTTTTAATTTTCTGCAGAGACAGAGTCTTGCCATGTTGCCCAGGCTGGCCTCAAACTCCTAGGCTCAAGCAATCCTCCTGCCATGGCCTCCCAAAATGCTGAGATTACAGGCATGAGCCACCATGCCTGGCCACCTAAAAAATTAACATTAAGCCTGTAATGTAATCAAATATCCATTAAGCATTTAAATGTTCTCAATCATTTACTTGTTTGTTTATAGTTGATTGTTTGAAATCAGGATCCAAATAAGCAGATTCATTGAACGTTGGATTCTATCTGAAACAGTCATGTGGAGATATCAAGCAGGCAACTGAAATTTCAGGTCCAAAACTCAAGGAAGACATAGAAGCCAGAAATATGGATTTGGAAATCATCCTCCCAGAGGGAGTAGTTGAAGCTATTTGACTAGATGAAGCTATTGAGTAGATATCATAGGGGGAGAATATAGCAATTAAAATGACCCAAGGAGAGAAATTCAGAATGACTGTATTTGGGAAGAAGAGAAAGAGACACCAAGAATGGGGATAAGGAGGGAATAATTTGAAAGAATGGGAAGTTGAGAGGTTGGATTGGGTGCAGTGGCTCACGCCGGTTAATTCCAGCACTTTGGGAGGCCGTGGTGGGAGGATGGCTTGAGGCCAGGAGTTTGAGACCAGCCTGGACAACATAGTGTCTCTACCAAAAAAAAGCTATAAACAAACAAGTAAATGATTGAGGAAGAAAAGAAAAGAAGAAAAGTCAAAGAAGAAAACAAGACAGTGGTGTTGTAACTGAAACCAAGAAATGAAATCTTTGCAGGAGGAAAGACCTGTTTTCCATCTAAAGAGCCTTGGGCTAGGACTTACTCCCTGCTCTATTGTGTGACTTTCTGGATGTGTTATGTGTAGCAAATTGCCTCCCTAAGGCCAAGATTCTTCAGATGTAAAAAATGAATAAAACCAGTCTTTCTGGTTAAAATGCAGCTATGAGGATCAAGTAAGAATGCATGTGAAGAAGGCCCTTGTTGGCTATAAAGCACTGAACAAATATGAGAGACTGTTCATTCGTTAACCTTTATTATTATTTTTATAAACAATGTGAAAATGTAATTTAACTGTTGAATGGAGGATTTGAATATTGGAAAATTCTGAATTTGAGAGGCCGTAATTCTTCAAGAATCTCATGAGATATAATAGTTGGCTTTTATTGAGCATCTACCATGTGCTAGGCACTGTTTTAAACCCCCTACATACCCTACCTTATTTAATCCTCACGAAAACTTTATGAGATAGGTACTATTATTAATCTTGTTTTACAGATGAGGAAGCTGTGGTTGAGAGAAGCGAACTGATTTGTCCCAGGTCACACAGCTAGGAAGTGGTAGGACCAAATGTCAAAACCAAGTCTTTCCCATCTCAGAGCAGGACCTCTTAATTACAACACTAAATTTCCTCTTTAAAATATGCCTTGGAAAATTAGATCGCCATATTGCAACTCTAGTGAATTACCAGTCTAGATATTGAGCATCAAAGGCAGCTATTATCACAAAGAGAGACAACCAGACATTATGTGTCTCCTGAGTGAAACACACACCACCCCCTATGAAGCAGTTTTGCCTTAAAAAAAAAAAAGACCATGCACGGTGGCTCACGCCAGTAATCCCAGCACTTTGGGAGGCCTAGGCCGGTGGATCACTTGAGGTCAGGAGTTCAAGACCAGCCTGGCCAACATGGTGAAACCCCATCTCTACTAAAAATACAAAAAATTAGCCAGCATGATGGCGGGCACCTGTAATCCCAGCTACTCAGGAGGCTGAGGCAGGAGAATCATCACTTGAACCTGGGAGGCAGAGGTTGCAGTGAGCCAAGATCATGCCACTGCACTCCAGCCTGGGAGACAGAGCAAGACTCCATCTCAAAAAAAAAAAAAAAAAAAAAAAACCTGGGCCAAGCTCAGTGGCTCACGCCTGTAATCCCAGCACTTTGGGATGCTGAGGCAGGAGGATCCCTTGAGCCCAGGAGTTCGAGACCAGTCTGGGCAGTATAGCAAGACCAGGGAGACTTCGTCTCTACAAAAAATAAAAATAAAAAAATAGGCGGGTGTGTTGGCACATACTTGTAGTTACAGCCACTTGGGAGGCTGAGGCGGGAGGATTGCTTGAGCCCAGGAATTTGAGGCTGCAGTGAGCCATGATTGTGCAACTGTACTCCAGCGTGGGCAGCAAAGTGAGACCCTGTCTCAAAAAAATATTGATCTTGAATCTAGCATAGCCTTGAGATTAAGCTTAGTGTGCCAGTGAAAAGTGATTTCAAAAATAATATATATAGGTGGTGGGTGGCTCACCTGTAATCCAGGCATTTTGGGAGGCCGAGGTGGATCACGTCACGGGGTCAAACCATCCTGGTAACATGGTAAAACCCGTCTCTAAAATACAAAAATTAGCGTCGTGGTGGCCCGTAGGCCAGTCTGAGGTGAGGAGGAATGGACCAGAGGAGTTGCAGTGACAGAGTGGTCCAATGAATCAAGCCTGAAAAGGAGATCCATCTAAAAAAACAATATATACATATATATATTTTTTTTTGTATATTTATATATATAATTATATGTGAAATTTATATAAATATATATTTATATAAATATATATATGTATTTTCGTGTACGCACGTCCCATGCAATATTTAGTATGTCCCATGCATTATATTTGGGACATGCTAATACTACAAAACCATTCATTGTTTATCTGAAATTAAATTTAACTAGGAGTCCTGCATTTATCTTTGCTGAATCTGGAAACCCTACTTTACTTTTTATTTTATTTTTGTTTTTTTGAAATGGGGTCTCACTCTGTCGCCAGAATGGAGTGCAGTGACACGATCATAGGCTGAAGTTAGCTCACTGCAGCCTCCACCTCCTGAGCTCAGGCAATCCTCCCACCTCAGGCTCCCAAAGTGTTGGGATTCCAGGCGTGAGCCACCATCACACCTGGCCCAGCCCTACTTAAGATCCAACTACCTGTTTATGAGGAACACAAAAGACAGAGAAATATTTTAAAGGAACCAGGATGAGGCAATCAGCACCAGACTAGGTAAAGGTACAAGAAAACAAGGCTGGGTGCAGTGGCTCATGACTGTAATCCCAGCACTTTGGGATGCCAAGGCAGGAAGATCACTTCAAGCCAGGAGTTCAAGACCACTCTGGGCAACAAAGTGCATTTCTACAAAAAATTTAAAAAAAAACATCTGGGTGTAGTGGCATGAGCCTGTAGTCCCAGTTACTTGGGAGGCTGAGGCAGGAGAATCACTTGAGCCCAGGAGTTTGAAGCTGCAGTGAGCTATGATTGCACCACTGCACTCCCGACTGGGTGACAGAGTGAAACCCTGTCTCTAAAACAAACAAAAAAGACAAACAACCAGATTTCTTCAATAAATAAATATCAAGGGGAGAAAGAGAGAGAAGAAACCTATAGACAACAGAGAACTAAGAGACACAAAAACAATCACAATGTGAACACTATTTGGATTCTGATTCAGACTATTAAAAAATCACATTTGTGATATTGGTAATTTGAACACAGACTGGATGTTTGATTATATTAAGGAATTTTTTAGTTGCTCTAGTGGTGTTGTGGGTTTTTCTTAAGAATTCCTTATGTCTTATAGAGACATACGGAAATGTTTGTGGATGAAATTGTGTAAAATTATATAATGTCCAGGAGACGCTTTTGAATAATCTAGAAAGGAATGAAATACGGGTACAGGTATAACTAGACTGGCTTTGAGTTGATGATGTTAAATCTACATAAAAAGTGATTTCATTATAGTTTTTTTTTCTACTTTTGTATATGTTTGAAATTACCCATAATAAAAAAGTTTAAATAATGATTAACACAATGCCGGATGTATTGCAAACACTTAATATATGTTTGCTGGAGGGTAAATGGGTTTGTTAATTTAAAAAAGAAAGCTCCGGTTGGGCGCTGTGGCTCACACCTGTAATCCTAGCACTTTGGGAGGCCACGGAGGGTGGATCACTTGAGGTCAGGAGTTTGAGACCAGCCTGACCAATTTGGTGAAACCCTGTCTCTACTAAAAAAAAAAAAAATTAACCAGACGTGGTGGCGCACACCTGTAATCCTAGCCACTCAGGAGGCTGAGGCCGGAGAATCACTTGCACCCAGGAGGCGGAGGCTGCAGTGAACCGAGATCACACCATTGCACTCCAGCCTCGGCAAAAAGAACGAAACTCAAGTCTCAAAAAAAAAAAAAAAAAAAAAGATACATCAAATATTTCGTGGAAAGAGAGCTCTGCACTCTTAATTAGAAGACCTGGGGGCCGGGCACAGTGGCTCAAGCCTGTAATCCCAGCACTTTGGGAGGCCGAAGCGGGTGGATCACCTGAGGTCAGGAGTTCAAGACCAGCCTGGCCAACCCCGTCTCTACTAATAATACAAAAATTAGCCAGGGGTGGTGGCGGGCGCCTGTAATCCCAGCTACTAGGGAGGCTGAGGTAGAAGAATCGCTTGAACCCGGGAGGCAGAGGTTGCAGTGAGCCGAGATCGTGCCATTGCACTCCAGCCTGGGCAACAAGAGCGAAACTCTGTCTCAAAAAAAAAAAAAAGACCTGGATTCCAGTCCCACCTCTGCCATTAACTTGCTGTGTGGACTTTTGAAATTTCCTTATCCTTTTTAGGCCTGGTTCCTCAGCTGTAGTTCTAATATTCATTAATTCCACTAATATTTACTGTCCACTGCGTGCTGGCACTGTGGTTAAGTACTAGAAATACTGGGGTGAATAGTAACAGCCAGTACTTTTTAATAAATGCTTACTCTAGGCTTGAAATTTTGCTAAGGGAGTCATATGCACTATCTCATCTAATTTTCTATGAAATAGGCACTACTGTGAGATTCTCCGTACCTTACAAATGAGAGAACTGAGGCACAGCGAGGTGAAGTAACTTTCCTGGGATATCAAAAGGTGTGGTGAAGACAGGATTGGATTCCAGGCAGTGGGGCTTCAGATCTCATTCCAATAATAATAGGAAACCGTTGGTGTCATAATTACATGACTATTTCAGTGGCTTGCGTTTTGGTCTCAGCCCAGGAGTACTGGGGGGGTGGGCAATATGAGGGTTCAAGGACGCAGGGGTACATCAGAGAAACCATCAAGAGGTCTGATAAAAAGCGACACCGGGAGCAAGAATCTCTCGCTCTCCCAATTTCCATGCCAGGAAGGTGAACTGGGAGGTGTCAGCGAGTCGTAACCGCGGCCTCCTCTCTGAGCTTCCCGTTGGGTAAAGGAGAGCCGTGCGGGTCACGCAGGCCTATAGCAAGTCTCTGAACTCGGCAGGGGGCGGGGAGAAAGGGCACGCAGTGTGCGCGCAGCGGGCGCGCCGGCCCTTCCGACGCCTGCGCGGGCGGGCAAACGGACGGCTCCGCCCAGCCGCCTGCTCCTTTGCCCCGCCCCACTACCCACGCCCTCGCGGCGCTCGTTTCCTGGCCCTCCCCACCTTTAACGAGACCAACGAGAGGACACCGCCTGCAGCTAGAACAGCCCGGCCAGGAGCGTAACCGAGTGGTGCGCCAACGTGAGAGGAAACCCGTGCGCGGCTGCGCTTTCCTGCCCCAAGGCCGTTCTAGACGCGGGTGAGTGGCGGGGCCTCGACCCCCACCCCAAGCGCACCCTGACTCCCCTCCCTCTCTTGGGGGAGGCCTGGGCCCCAGCCCTCTCCCAGCATGCTCCACGCGGGATGCTTGGGCAGGTGCAGCGGGAGGATTGTCAGCACAGGAGACCGAGAGTCTTCTTCCTGGGGGCGCTCTCTTGGTCCCTCAGAGGGATCTCGAGGTTACCATGTCCTCCCTCTCACTTCTCTTCCCTATTTCGTCTCCTTTTTCCGTACTTCACCCCAACTACCTTCACCCAAAAAGGTTCATCTAAAAACCATTGGGGTAGTTTCTGTTTCATTTGTGCTCGTGTGCAGTTTTGTTTCCTTCTGCACAAAGTATCCTATCATATGCATCCCTAGTGTTATATTTTTTGCCTCTCTGATGGGGAAAAAAATCTCCTTAGAATAATTTTTGCAAATTATTTAAAATGTGTAGACTTAGTGAGTTTTGATGACTGTTTTTGCAGCCAGGAGTAGGATCACCATCAGGAAGAATTCTGACACATATGCCATAATTGAGCAAAGAAACGTGTGAATTATGTATTAGCCAGAAATAATGAAAACTGCGTGACATGAAATACAAAAATCCTATATAAATTAATTTTAGAGTGCACCTGACAATTCTTTTTTTTTTTTTTTTTTTGAGACAGAGTCTCGCTCTTGTCGCCCAGGCCGGAGTGCTGTGGTGCGATCTTGGCTCACTGCAACCTCCGCCTCCCGGGTTCAAGCGATTCTCCTGCCTCAGCCTCCTGAGTAGCTGGGATTACAGTCATATGCCACCACGCCCTGCTAAGTTTTGTATTTTTAGTCGAAACAGGGTCTCACCATGTTGGCTAGGCTGGTCTTGAACTCCTTACCTCAGGTGATCTGCCCACCTCGGCCTCCCAAAGTGCTGGGATTACAGGCGTGAGCCACCGCGCACAGCCGACAATTCTAATATTATGCAGAGCTTGTTTTCTGTCACTTCTCTTCTTGGAACTGTGTTTATTGACCAAGTTCTGTGAGTGACACAGGAAAGCCTTCCTGCCTCTTGCCCCACCCACCGCTCAGAAATTACATCTGCCAAGCTATTCCACACCTTGTCTTTCTGGTAGAAGTCAAAATTCCATTTCCTCTAGCAGAAAACCATAGGAGTGGTTTCCTTCTAGCAATATGGTGCTGTTGGGTGCAAAACATCAGTTATGGTCAACCGATCCCAATTTTTTTCCATTTGTATGAAAACAAGGATATTCAGTAACCCATTTATTAAACTCTAATGTGGTAGAAGCACTATGGCAATTATTCTTCTGTAATGGAAAAAAACCATTAAACTGATACTGAGAAATGTGGTTTCTAGTCCACTTATACCACTGTCTAACTGTGTGACTGAGTCAGTTATTTAACCTCTGTGGACTTCCATTTCCTCTCTGTAAAATGAGAGAAGTGACTGACATTGGGTAGCTTTCTAAGGCTCCTTTCAACCACAGAGAAAACGGGGAAGTCTAAGTAGCTCAATAGATCGCTTTTTTCTGAAGATGGAGGGAAGATTGGAAAATTCAGCCTTTACTAGAATAAATGGTTAACATACAATTTTTTTTCAACAAGTGTATTTAATGTCAGCTTTTAATTTCTTTTATTTATTTATTTTTTCTGAGACAGAGTCTCACTCTGATGCCCTGGCTGGAGTGCCGTGGTGAGATCACAGCTCACTGTAGCCTCCGCCTCCCGAGTTCAAGAGATTCTTGTGCCTCAGCCTCCCAAGTAGCTGGGATTACAGGCATCCACCACCACGTCTGGCTAATTTTTTGGATTTTGGGTAGAGACAAGGTTTCACCATGTTGCCCAGGCTGGTCTCGAACTCCTGAGCTCAAGGGATCCACCCGCCTCAGCCTCCCAAAGTGCTGAGATAACAGCCATGAGCCACTGCACCCGGCTCTTAATTTCTAATTGAAATAAAAGTGTAAATTTTTCCATTTTTACTTCCCCAAAGAAGAAAATTCCTTTTGAGGAAATAAAAATGTTTATTAATGGGCCCCAGATATGTCTATCAATATTCCTTTTTGATCCAAAAAATGTAACTTTTTATTATGGGCTTCTATTACATCAATAGTTGGGATACTGTATTGTAAACCATTTAGTTTTAGGAACAAAAGAGTGAATATTAACATATATGGTATTATTCTCAAGAAACTTGGTTTAGATTTACTCAAAACACTTAAGGACAGCAGCCATCAGTTAAAGAAAGCACTATGTTGAGAACAGAAATGTCAGCACAATACCATTGGTGATTTGCCATTTATAGGTGGTTTTATCTGTTCAAGGTTTTGGTGTAGAAGTCCACTATATTTTTAGAGGTATTTAAATAACGCAAGCTTGTGATGTGAAATTCTTTAAAGAGAATGGTGGATGGATAATCTCTTTAACACTGGTTTCAAGGGTTAATTAAATCCCCATAGATGAAGTGCAAAACAAATTCTCCATAGAGGAGTTGTTGCAAAGTTCCAGTTTATACCAAACAGTAATCAGATTCAATTGGAAGCTAAAGATTTTGAGAGTCTTTTGTACTATATGCAACTAACTTGATTTCAAGCTTGGGAACCTTTAAAAAAAAACATTAAGAGCAAAATGTAAGTATATAAGGAATACCAAATCAAATTTATAGACTAATCTTTTTCTATTAAGTATTTTAAGAGTCTTTTTCTTCTTTATAGGAAAAATGCTTTCTGAAAGCAGCTCCTTTTTGAAGGGTGTGATGCTTGGAAGCATTTTCTGTGCTTTGATCACTATGCTAGGACACATTAGGATTGGTCATGGAAATAGAATGCACCACCATGAGCATCATCACCTACAAGCTCCTAACAAAGAAGATATCTTGAAAATTTCAGAGGATGAGCGCATGGAGCTCAGTAAGAGCTTTCGAGTATACTGTATTATCCTTGTAAAACCCAAAGATGTGAGTCTTTGGGCTGCAGTAAAGGAGACTTGGACCAAACACTGTGACAAAGCAGAGTTCTTCAGTTCTGAAAATGTTAAAGTGTTTGAGTCAATTAATATGGACACAAATGACATGTGGTTAATGATGAGAAAAGCTTACAAATATGCCTTTGATAAGTATAGAGACCAATACAACTGGTTCTTCCTTGCACGCCCCACTACGTTTGCTATCATTGAAAACCTAAAGTATTTTTTGTTAAAAAAGGATCCATCACAGCCTTTCTATCTAGGCCACACTATAAAATCTGGAGACCTTGAATATGTGGGTATGGAAGGAGGAATTGTCTTAAGTATAGAATCAATGAAAAGATTTAACAGCCTTCTCAATATCCCTGAAAAGTGTCCTGAACAGGGAGGGATGATTTGGAAGATATCTGAAGATAAACAGCTAGCAGTTTGCCTGAAATATGCTGGAGTGTTTGCAGAAAATGCAGAAGATGCTGATGGAAAAGATGTATTTAATACCAAATCTGTTGGGCTTTCTATTAAAGAGGCAATGACTTATCACCCCAACCAGGTAGTAGAAGGCTGTTGTTCAGATATGGCTGTTACTTTTAATGGACTGACTCCAAATCAGATGCATGTGATGATGTATGGGGTATACCGTCTTAGGGCATTTGGGCATATTTTCAATGATGCATTGGTTTTCTTACCTCCAAATGGTTCTGACAATGACTGAGAAGTGGTAGAAAAGCATGAATATGATCATTGTATAGGACATGTGTCGTCATTATTTGTAGTAGTAACTACATATCCAATACAGCTGTATGTTTCTTTTTCTTTTCTAATTTGGTGGCACTGGTATAACCACACATTAAAGTTAGTAGTACATTTTTAAATGAGGGTGGTTTTTTTCTTTAAAACACACGAACATTGTAAATGTGTTGGAAAGAAGTGTTTTAAGAATAATAATTTTGCAAATAAAGTATTAATAAATATATGTGATAAATTCTAAATTATGAACATTAGAAATCTGTGGGGCACATATTTTTGCTGATTGGTTAAAAAATGTTAACAGGTCTTTAGCGTTCTAAGATATGCAAATGATATCTCTAGTTGTGAATTTGTGATTAAAGTAAAACTTTTAGCTGTGTGTTCCCTTTACTTCTAATACTGATTTATGTTCTAAGCCTCCCCAAGTTCCAATGGATTTGCCTTCTCAAAATGTACAGCTAAGCAACTAAAGAAAATTAAAGTGAAAGTTGAAAAATATCCTTGAGAAAAAAAACTGACAATTACTTACAAAATTGAGTAATTTTCCTGGAAGCTAATTTAATGTCATTCCTCAGAGCATACGCAATTTCAGTGTAACTGTCTGTACTTCAGCCTGCAGATACTGACATTGGATTGGTGCCTATGAAGAATGTCATGTCATTTAATTGTGTTGTTTCTCAGTTAATCAAGCTCCCAGCTGCAATTTGGATAAAAACGTACTCCTGCTGGGTCAGTGAGTTCTGTGGAAATTTGAAGAACTTGTTTTGGCCATCTGGCAGTTTCACTTACCTGAGTTGAATCTGTTCTGTATTTTGTTTTGTTTTGTTTTTTTGACACAGAGTTTTGCTCTGTCGCCCAGACTGGAGTGCAATGGCACAATCTCGGCTCACTGCAACCTCTGCCTCCTGGTTTCAAGCAATTCTCCTGCCTCAGCCTTCCAAGTAGCTGGGATTACAGGTGCCCACCACCACACCTAGCTAATTTTTTATATTTTTAGTAGAGATGGGGTTGGCCAGGCTGGTCTCGAACTCCTGACCTCAGGTGATCCACCCGCCTCGGCCTCCCAAAGTTCTGAGATTACAGGCATGAGTCCCCGCGCCCAGCCTGTTCTGGATTTTGTTTCCTTGTACAAGTTCAGGGATTTTTCCCATGTTCACAGCTGTACTGTTTCCCATGTTCACAGCTGTATCTGTTTTCAGCGTGGAGGTCCTAACCTTCTACTTTGCATTACCATACCTTTTCCCAAATTTCAATGGCTACTCAGAAACTTAATCCAGTGGTAAATGCAATAGCTCCTGTACTGATAAATGTGTGAAATACTTAGAGCTGGCCGGGGGCGGTGGCTCATGCTTGTAATCCCAGCACTTTGGGAGGCCGAGGCGGGCGGATCACGAGGTCAGGAGATCGAGACCACGGTGAAACCCCGTCTCTACTAAAAATACGAAAAATTAGCCGGGCATGGTGGTGGGCGCCTGTAGTCCCAGCTACTCCGAGAGGCTGAGGCAGGAGAATGGCATGAACCCGGGAGGCGGAGCTTGCAGTGAGCCGAGATCGCGCCACTGCACTCCAGCCTGGGCGACAGAGCGAGACTCCGCCTCAAAAAAAAAAAAAAAAAAGAAAAGAAATACTTAAGAGCTGACTTGTTCTATAATCTGGCCAGCACATGCTGTGAGTCCCCATAGAGTGTTAGAGCATGACATTTTAGAGATCAATATTTCTTGTAACTGGCCTCATGATGGTAATGGTCTCCCACAGCTTTAGCAAACCAGAAAGAAAATTTCCTTAAGATGGCCTTGGGCTTGAAGTTATTGATCCTCAGGGTAGTGTGTAAAACTTTGCTTTATTTCTGATTATTCTCATTGAGGGTTTTGGTTAAGATGAAGCGTTATTAGTTTTGAAGAATAACAAAACCCCTTTATGAAGCCCCCTAATATGTGGTCTCAGATGCAATTACTACAATCAAATCATGTTCAGTGTGAGTACAGTAATAAACAGTATCTCTCAGAGTGTGACACAGCTTATGTGTCACCTTGCCCCCAACACCAGTATATTTAAAATGTTTCTATTGCATTTATCATCTTTACTTACATTAGTATATCAGAGTATCATAATAAACATGTCAGAATGCATTGCATTGTTTATTTTGCTAATGAGTACTAAGGTAACATTGCCTTTTAAGCCAAATTGATGCTCTTGATTGTATCTTTATACATGAGTTTTTTTTTTTTTTTTTGAGACGGAATTTTGCTCTTGTTGCCCAGGTTGGAGTGCAATGGTGCGATCTTAGCTCACTGCAACCTCCACCTCCCGGGTTCAAGCAATTCTCCTGCCTCAGCCTCCTGAGTAGCTGGGATTACAGGCATGTGCCACCACGCCCGGCTAATTTTGTATTTTTAGTAGAGACAGGGTTTCTCCATGTTGATCAGCCTGTTCTTAAGCTCCTGACCTCAGGTGATCCACCCGCGGCGGCCTCCCAAAGTGCTGGGATTACAGATGTGAGTCACTGCGCCTGGCCAATACATGAGTATTTTTTTAACGAAATGTTAGGTGTCTCAAATAATATGCAGTCTCTCTGAACTTACTTGCAGCCAGTCTTGTAGATAAAATCTGAATCAATAACAGAAAATAGTACTAATGAGGTTGTGGTTACAGATTTGATCACCATATATGTCTGTTAGCTTTACATAGAGAAATAATATATTCAGTAACCAAAAACAATAACCCTAACCCCACTCATGATGAGAGAGTTGGAAAAAATGGAGGTCTGATGGAAATTGATCAGGATTGTGAATATACTCTACATATGGCTAGTGGCTGTCATATTGGACAGCACAGGTCTAAGCAATTCTAAGTGTAAGATCCCACTCCTGGCTGAGATGTGAATAAGAGAAAACTTCAAAGTTGTATTTGTCTGGTTGTCTCAAATGCAGTGGAAACCACAGCATGACTTTTAGCAGGCCCCAGACCATTGCCTTGTGTGAGGTCAATCACTGGATCTTCCTTTTCAAAAGTAAAACATTGGATCTGGAGCAAAATATAGATTTAGACCCCTTGGCTGTTTTCTGGGGGTGGTGGGCTGGCAGGGGAGTAAGCTAAAAGGTTGCTTGTGTATCAAATCTGATTCATAATGCCCATATTTTTCTATAATGCATTTAAACAAACTCAGTTATTGGGTGTTCTTAAAGCAGGGCATACCTGTAATAGAAAAGTTGCTGAAAATAGTCTAGTGATGATGTACCACTAATTTCCCTTTCATTTGTTAAGAATATTGTGTTCTGGCTGGGCACAGTGGCTCATGCCTGTAATCCCAGCACTTTGGGAGGCTGAGGCTGGCGGATCACCTGAGGTCAGGAATTCGAGACCAGCCTGGCCAACATGGTGAAACCCTGTGTCTACTAAAAATAGAAAAACTAGCTGGGCATGGTGGCAGGCACCTGTAATCCCAGCTACTTGGGAGGCTGAGGCAGAAGAATTGCTTGAACCTGGGAGGTGGAGGTTGCAGTGAGCCAAAATTGTGCCACTGCACTGCAGTCTGGGGGACAAGAGCACGACTCCATCTCAAAAAAAAAAAAAAAAAAAGAATATTGTGTTCCTTTTGGTATGGGCTTTGATGCACTCAGTACTTGCCTGAGTGGCTATGTGAGAAGCATGTTTATAGAAGTTAGCTTTCTTTTGGCATACAAAGACATTCAGCAATGTTTATCAACTTCCCCCCCAAAAAAATATTGCCCCAAATTTTAAAAATAACTAAACTTGACAGTTTTTACAAGTTTGAAAAAAATGACAAAAATAACTATACTCAGTTCTAATATCACCAAAAATAGAATACTATAAAGCATTTAAAGGGTAATGGGAAAATGACTTGTTTGGAAAGTATAAAATGATGAAATGATGTATCTCTAGGGTCTCTACCATGATAAAAAAAAAAATCCAGCTTTACTAGTGTGGCATCCATACACTATAATTTTCTTTGTGTATATTGGGTATCTATGAGGTCAGCAGTAGGCAGTAGGCCTGGTACTTTGTGGAAAGCAGAAGGAGCCCAAACTCATAATTCATCATAGTCAAATAATCATTTCACATAAGCTTTGCATAAGCAATAAGACAAACTGTAATTTAATAATATAGAATATAGTGGTCAGCCCTTTTGTCTTAAAATTCCTGGATTTGGGCCGGGCGCGGTGGCTCACGCTTCTAATCCGAGCACTTTGGGAGGCCGAGGCGGGCGGATCACGAGGTCAGGAGATCGAGACCACGGTGAAACCCCGTCTCTACTAAAAACACAAAAAATTAGCCGGGCGTGGTGGCGGGCGCCTGTAGTCCCAGCTACTCGGAGAGGCTGAGGCAGGAGAATGGTGTGAACCCGGGAGGCAGAGCTTGCAGTGAGCCGAGATTGCGCCACTGCACTCCAGCCTGGACGACAGAGCGGGACTCCGTCTCAAAAAAAAAAAAATTCCTGGATTTGATCAGTACTTTTTTTTTTTTTTTTTTTTTTGCCCAGGCTGGAGTGTAGTGGCACGGTCTTGGCTCACCGCAACCTCTGCCTCCCGAGTTCAAGTGTTTCTCCTGCCTCAGCCTCCCAAATAGCTGGGATTACAGGCATACGCCACCACACTTGGCTAATTTTTGTATTTTTAGTAGAGACGGGATTTCACCATGTTGGCCAGGCTGGTCTCAAACTCCTGACCTTAAGTAATCCACCCGTCTTGGTCTCCCAAAGTGCTGGGAATACAGGCATGAGCCACTGCGCCCTGCCTGATAAATGCTATTTCTTCTAACCCACATAGTTCCCACTTCTTTAGGTTTCTACTGATTACATGCAAGAATAGCCACATTGGTTATGCCATTGCTTTGGAAATTTGGCAAAAACCCTAGCAGAAAGAGCAGGACTTAAAAATAAGACTCAGGTTTTAGAGGGATAAATAGTATAATTGCCTTTCATGAGTGACAGACTTCGATTAGAAAAAAAAGCTTTGATCTAGTGAGTGAATGATACAGATATCCATCTAGTTACCCAAAGTGTTGAATTAATGGAAATATTCTAATAGTCAAAATACCACCCCTGTACCATCTGAGGGGAGGAGGGAAAAACTTCCTGGCTTGATGGAAGACTGAATGCTGGCACTGAGAATCTTTTTCATACTTACCACTTTAAAGCACTTGCCTCTAGCACGAAGTTTCAGGGAATACTGCCTTTTCTCCAACCCATCGCCGTCCAATAGATAAAACATGAGCCATATATAATTTCACATATTCTTTCTTTCTTTCGAGATGGAGTCTCACTCTGTCGCCCAGGCTGGAGTGCAGTGGCACAATCTCGGCTCACTGCAAGCTCCGCCTCCCTGGTTCACGCCATTCTCCTGCCTCAGCCTCCCGAGTAGCTGGGACTACAGGCACTCGCCACCGCGCCCGGCTCATTTTTTGTATTTTTAGTAGAGACGGGGTTTCACCGTGTTAGCCAGGATGGTCTCGATCGCCTGACCTCGTGATCCGCCCGCCTTGGCCTCCCAAAGTGCTGGGGTTACCGGCGTGATCCACCGCGCCCAGCCTTTAATTTCACATTTTCTAATAGTCACATTTAAAAGTAAAGACACAGGTGAAATTACTTTTAGTAATATATTTTATTTAACCCAAACATATCAAAAATATTATCATTTCAACATATAATCAACAGGAAAGGTTAGTTTACATTATTTATTAAATCTTTGAAATCCAGGGTGTATTTTACAGTTACAGCACATCTTAATTCAAACTAGTCACATTTCAAGTTCTCAGTGGCCACATATGGATGGGCAGTGGCTACCATATTAGATAGCATAGGTCTAAGCAAGTCCAGAAGTATGAGACCCCCAAGGGCTAAACATGAATGGGAGAAAACTTAAAAAAGTTTCTTCTAAAAGTTGCATTTATTTTTCTGATTTTCTTGAATGCAATGGAAACTGCAACCTGACTTTTAGCAAGCCCCGGGCCATCTCCTTGCATGAGTTCTATCACTGGATTTTTCTTCGCAAAAATTAAATCATTGGATCTGGAGTAAAATGTAGATTAGGCCCCTCAATGTTTTTTCCCTTAAATTATAACTGAACCCAAACTCTTCCTGTCATTAATTTTAATATCTTTTTTTTTTTTTTAGACGGAGTCTTGCTCTGTCGTCCAGGCTGGAGTGCAGTGGCACAATCTCGGCTCACTGCAACCTCTGCCTCCCGGGTTCAAGCAAATCTCCTGCCTCAGCCTCCTGCGTAGCTGGGATTACAGGCACGCGCCACCACGCCTGGCTAATTTTTTTTTTTGTATTTTTAGTAGAGACGGGATTTCACCATGTTGGCCAGGGTGGTCTCAATCTTCTGACCTCGTGATCCACCCGCCTTGACCTCACAAAGTGCTGGGATTACAGGCGCGCGCCACCATGCCTGGCTAATTTTTGTTTTTTGTTTGTTTTTTGAGACGGAGTCTCGCTCTGTTGTCCAGGCTGGAATGCAGTGGTGCGATCTCAGCTCACTGCAAGCTCCGCCTCCCGGGTTCATGCCACTCTCCTGCCTCAGCCTCCCGAGTAGCTGGGACTACAGGTACCCACCACTGCGTCCGGCTAATTTTTTGTATTTTTAGCATAGATGGGGTTTCACATGTTAGCCAGGATGATCTCGATCTCCTGACCTCGTGATCCGCCCACCTTGGCCTCCCAAAGTACTGGGATTACAGGCGTGAACCACCGTGCCCGGCCTTCTCCAGATATCTTTAAAGCAACTGCTAGTCCTGCTTTTGCACATTACACTCTACATTCTCATTGCCCCACTTAACTAACCCTCCCTCATGTCCTTTTCTAAAGATGTAGAAGACTTTGAAATAGCATAACATTTAAATGGTCACAAATCACCTGGCTTGAAAGTGACTAATAATAGGAAAATCAGACCTCAGGACTGAGTTCAATTTCAAGATTCTCCCACTCCACTTTGCTGTCTAAGAGGGAAACAGAAAAACATTACTCCAGCCACACAAATACGATACTGTGCAAGCATCCCACTCTTACTCATTCAAATCCTACCCATATTTTCCCATTGTGGAACAGTCTTGCCAACTTATACCTCTCTCCAATAACCCATAAAGATGGTGATTTGAATTTGGGCCAAGATTTAACATTTTATGAAATACAAGGGGAGAGTTTTCTGCAAAACACAGGATTTGCAGACAAGCAGACTTAGGTTCAAATTCCAGTTCTGCCATTTATTACCTCACAGAGGTCATACAACTTTCCTGAAGTTGTATGACCTCTCTGAGCCTTAGTTTCCTCGTTTGTAAAATGAGAATTAAAATCTACCTCATGGAATCATTGCTAAGATTAAGCAAGATATATAAGTAGAGCTTGTGCACATGGTAGGTACTTGGAGAATGTTATTTCTCCTTCCCTCTTACTCATCTGGACAAGTTTAACTAGCATTCTAAACAGTTAAATGTGTATCAATCCTTTGTATTAAATATCTTATGGTAAAATGTTAAAATATTGATGTGAATAACAGCTGGTATTGAATATTCAAATTAGGGGAACTCTTTCATTGTTTTAAGATAACATCTGTACATTTAATCTGTGCCATGCAATAAAACAGCTTTTCCTGAAAGCTTTTTAAAAACTATTTTTAAGACATTCATAAGTTACTTTTAAGAACATTAGCTTAGAACATATTCCCCTTTCACAACAAATTAGACATTAGAGCCAAAATTGCCCAAATTGGTATGGCTCTATCTCCCTATACTTTAATCAAGATGTTTGTCTTTATATCAGCAAAAACCGCTACTTAAGTGAGATTCCTGCATCCCAATAAATGTTATCTGGGCATTTGGTACTTGAGAGAGGATTGGGTTTGACAACACCCAGAAGCTAATGAGGCTATGTGCCTTCGCTCAGACCTTTGCATTCAGGAGCAAGAAAGCAGAATACTTTGTGGACTCCTTTTCAGACACTTTACAAAATATAAAATTTTAACCTTGTGAAACACAAAATAAATGCAGGATAAATGTCCAAACATTTTAGCCCCTACTGTTTTTGAAACTGAATAAAGCCATGCTAGTGAAAAATATTTTCCAGTCAGTGCTTTTTGGAAGCTATTTAGTAGATATTAATTTGATGGGTTAGAGATTGCTATTATCCCATTAAATGAAGCTGTTTCTACTTTATATTCAAATATATTTCAAGTAGAATTTGCTTAAATCTAAAATGCTTACACAAGCAAACTGTAGAAAGAATTTAGTCACACAAAAGAAAACTTTTTCTTAATCCTGGATAAGTCAACTTTCTAAGAAAGCTGTCCAGAGCCTACAGAGCAAAAAGAACTTTCCTTCCAGCCTCCTCACCATGTCCAATCTAGTCCAGATGTGAAGAGTCAATTTTGGTTTTAAACAAAATCTGCATGCAGCAGCAGCATTAGAACTAATGAAAACAGTATCCAGACTAAGACGTGCATACAAAATCTTTCAGATCATGAGAAACTAAAAATTTGTTAAAACATCAGTCGTCAGGAACAGACATCTCAAGCTCCACTGATAAGGGAAGCAAAACTGGAACTACATGGTGCTTTTAAAAGTGTCTCAAATTTAAGCTCACTCAAGGACAATTAATAGTGTCAAACTGACATGCACTTTCATCATTAAATCATCTTATTGGTTTGCAAGTTTCCAAGCCTCAGGGCTTCATTATGCATCAGCATAGGACAACCCCAGAATTTGGGGACAAAGACAACATCCCTTTTTGAAAGAGGTGGTAAGAATAAAAACAGGTTGGCCAATCTTGGAAGCCACCCCAATACGGCTTCCTGTGAACCAAAAAGGCAATTGAATTTTGTTTTCAAGGCATATGTTTGGAAAAATAGCACCTTTTCCAAGCATGTGCTTAGTTAGAACAAATGATTTATTGCTTAAAACCCAGTCTTTTACTCACACGCTTGTGAAAATAAGAAGAAATTACCTATTTCACCATAGATTATTAAATGGAAGTTAACAGTTATTGACAATCGAGTCTTGTGATAAGAAATTAAAATTATAAAGAAAAAGTAAATCTTCCTGTCTTTAAATTCTAGGTGGTAGAGTTCTGAGAACACTTACAATGAACTTTAAGGGAGTAATTGATTATGCCTTTGAAGTCTCCTATATTCACATATTGGCTGAAAGTAAAGCATTTAAAATTGGAGAATGAAATGAAGAGCAATAACATTTGTTATATGAAAACTGTGGTTTTACTTTTAAAATGGGATTTTAAAAATGTATTAGTTGGGTCAGGCGTGGTGGTTCACACCTGTAATCCCAGCACTTTGGGAGGCCAAGGTGCATCACCTGAGGTCAGGAGTTTGAGACCAGCCTGGCCAACATGGTGAAACCCTGCCTCTACTAAATATACAAAAATTAGCTGGGTGTGGTGGCACATGCATGGGATCCCAGCTATTCGGGAGGCTGAGGCAGGAGAATCGCTTGAACCCAGAAGACAGGTTGCAGTGAGCTGAGATCGTGCCATTGCACTCCAGCCTGGGCAATGAAGCAAGACTCCATCTCAAAAACAACAACAACAAATGTATGAGTTGGATGAGTTTGATTTTTTGCTTTCTGTTTCTGCCTAAAGATAAACCAATTTAGCATATGTTGATATTAAGATGTCTGCCATATTTTGAATGTTAGCCTGTTGATTTACAGTCTTCCAAATAAGACTGATGCCTGAAGCTCATTTTTTGGTTAACTGCTTCTGTTAGTTACACACCTTTTCCTACCTTCCTCTAATCCAAGTCTGTTTACTCATTTGAAATATCAGTTTTCACCTGTTAGTATTACTAGCTATGTTTGCTATATTTCACAAATACATTTCTAAAACAATCCATTTAATTAGAATTGGACATTAATAGTGAGGCATGTCATTCTCTGTAACAACTAAGATTTTAAGTAGAAATTATTTCACTAATTCATCTTTTATTTCTCAAAGTATTCAAGGCTAAAATTTGGAGTTCTTTAATTTTCATTCTAAGAGGCAAATATTAATTATACTAATGAGTTCAGATGTTTTTATTTATTTTTCCTCCCAATGACCTATTCTTAATGAACATGGTATTATTAAGAGAAATTCCAGTGAATCATCTCCTGTATTTTTTTACATGCATAAATTATATTCCCTAAGGCCAGACTCTTAGACAAATGAACCTAATAGTCGCAACAATGATTTAAAAACTGGCCCTCAATTTTGTTCATTCATTCCTGATCTCGTGGAGTTGTGGTCCTTTACTTGGTTTTAACACAGTATTCAACAAATTGTTGTTATAGTTGATATCTACTCATTCTTTTACCTGCCTTAAAAAGTGTAATAAAAGTATTCATACAAAGCATAAAATATATACAAGTATAAAAATGTATAATACATTTAATTTACATGCATCAGTGTCTACAATGACAAGTATGATTTCTTTAGAAAACTGATGCATACATTTTCACTGTTTTTCTTTCATTATATATCAATTTTAATGGATACTCCTTAGAAATTGGAATCATTTTGAGTTTCTTGAAGAGCCTTGATAACTATATTCTCAAAATTAAGGAAACTAGATAAACAAAGTTAAAATATTTACGACATTTTGCTTGGGCATACATTCATATTTCCATTAATATATAATTGCTACATTATTAATAAGTGACGTATTTATTATAATGAAACACCTCCACGAATTTAGTGAATTGTAATTCTTATCTCTTCCTCTGAAGTATTATACTTAGAAATACTGTATCTTCAGTTACTGATTTGTGTACGAGGGGGAACCTGGCTGGATATCATTATTATTTGATATATGCCATATAACCTTCTGTTTGGGGAATATAAAATCCCTCAAATTGGAAATGTTCATGACTACCCATGGGATAAATCCAGCTGTTTTTGTTTGGGGTCCAGAGCATAAAAACAGAAAAGGAAAAATGCAGCTTCCCAACAGACCACTACCAAACCACCATAACAGACAGTCTGCTAGAAGAGAACTGATCAGGCCATTATGTCACTGGGCAACAGGACAATCATCTGAGTTGGAATGCTGAATCATGGCAACTCCAAGACATCTGGGATTTTTTTTTTAACCTCACATTGGATACAATCTATGGAATATTACTACATTTAGTTCATTTGTAATTTACAATTTTTGATGACTAAAATTGGAAAAGTATTAGTACATTCCTACTGGCTTTACCTATTAGTATTGGGCTGTCACCATTACCCAGATTATTTAAAATATAAATTTTCTTTACTCACTAGATTGGAAGCTCCTTAAGGGCAAGGACTACTTCTGTATTATTCATCTTCGTGCCACGTCACTTAGAACCTAGTAGATACTCAATAAATACCTATTGAGCTGAACTGACCTTGTCTGAGTAAAAGTGAGTCCAATACACAGGTTACTAGATTGTAGGTTGGTTTGACACAAACTTAATTTTGAAACTAAAAATGAACTGAAGACACACTGCCTGAGAGAAGCAGACTCTCTATCCCTGTATTCCTATTCTCAGGAACACAGGTAAACTAAGTTTGCATTAAGCACAGTATCTAAAGATGCTGACATATCTGCTAGTTTAATCTCTTTGAATTGCCTTTCATGTATGACCTAATATTTAGAAAATGACAAGGATCACACATGTAGAGTGACATCCCTGATTAACAGTGATGAGCAGAGGCCTCAGACCCAGGGGAAGCAGAGAACATACATATTTAGTCCATATCACCAAGGCAACACAGTGTACCTCAGCACAGTAGAAAAACAAGCACAGATGTTGATGTTGAATATTTAAAAAGTGTTCCTTACACCCACTGTAACAGTGGTTAGACACAAAGATGAATTATTTCAAAAACCAAGCTATTAAAAGTTTTTACTTCTCTAATGTGTGTATGTGTGTGCTTTGTTTTTCATTGCTAATACTCCATAGGCAGTCTTGGTCAAAAAACATTATCTTAGCAATAAAAATAAAGGTTCAAAGTTTGATTCTGACATAAATGACTTGTATATTCTTTTTAAGAACATAAGGAGCTACAGGCCTCAAATAGGGTGCCTCCTCCCCCAAACAGGGAGACATCTGAATTTGAAGCCAGTAAGTCAGCAAAAAATGAAACTATCTGTTGAAGAAACCTCCCTGGGAGATGACTTATAAATGAGTTCCTGATAAGACTATTTATACTTTTATGGACCAGGAATACATAATATGGTAAGCTGCAGAATAAAACTGTCATAACAAAAGGAAAACTACATGGAACTTGAAAAGGATATAGGAAATAAAATATCAGGGCACCTCTATGGGCTAGGAAAGACACAAGATTTTGGCAGAGATAAGCATTGTAATTAATGATGAAGCAGGAGAACTTCTCCAAGTCTTACCTCAGCACAACTGAAATATTACCCTAATTTATCAATCTTCCTTTGCTCATACCTATGTTTACCAAGTAACTTCCTGTTTCCTAATTGTTTACCATAGGCAGACCTATCACTATGAATTAATACATTTATATTCTAACTGGGGAATCTCCAAGTCTTACAAGTTTCATCAGTGGGAAATGGTTTCTCAAGCTGAGGGTCAGACCCTGGATCTATGTCCACCTATGTTACATCCTGGGAGACCCAGCTGGAACAGCCAGCCAAATGATCTCTCTCTTTTTGCTATCCACCCTCACCTTTCTCACCAACTTCTAACTGTAACACAGGTCACCACAATCTTGTATATGTCTGTATCCATCTGAAAAATAAAATCACATGTCATATATTGGTAAACAACCAAATGAAGATGGCTAAGACACTAGAATAACAGCAAGGTTATTAGGAAGAAAAATGGCCTTTATCAATAAATAAATCCACAACTGCTCTTTTAACTCCCCAAACAGATTACTGTTCTTACTAAAGCAGGTCCATGTCCCTCATATTCCACTTATAGAAGATATACATTATTTGAGGAGTCTAGTGGGGACCCAAATCCAGATGTTCTGGGCATCTGTTTGGTATGACTTTACTCAATAGAAGGCACTAAAAAAACTGAACCTGAATGTGATCAATCTTATTTGTTTACAGGATATACAGGAGGCATAAAAACAAGTTAATGACTTCACAGTGATACAATCAACAAAATCCAGAATATGTGTGAAAACTTTAAAGACAAAACAACTAGATTTCTTAAATAATTTAAGGGGGAAAAGAAAAGGTAACTTATAAATTAAACAGACTTCAATAAATAACAACCAAATGCAATGTATGAACCTTGTGTGGTACCTATTTCAAGCAAACCAACAGTTAAGAGAATTAACAGTCTAGACAGTTGATCATATTAAGAAACAGTTCAACTTTTTAGGTGTGATAATGGTATTGTGGGGTTTTTCTAATTTTTAAAGACACATACTAAAGTAGTTATGACACCAGGCATGGTGACTCACGCCTATAATCCCAGCACTTTGGGAGGCTGAAGGGAGGCGGATCACTTGAGGCCAGGAGTTCAAGACCAGCCTGGCCAACCATAAAATATATAAAAATTAGCTGGGCACGGTGGCTCACGTCTGTAATCCCAGCACTTTGGGAGGCAGAGAGGGGCGGATCACTTGAGGCCAAGAGTTCAAGACCAGTCTGGCCAACATAGCGAAACCCCGTCTCTACCAAAAATACAAAAATTAGCCAGGCATGGTGGCACATGCCTGTAATCCCAGCTACTCAGGAGGCTGAGGCACAAGAATCGCTTGAACCCGCGAGATGGAGGTTACAGTAAGCCAAGATCGCACCACTGCACTCCAGCCTGGGCAACAGAGCAAGACCCTGTTTCAAAAAAAAAAAAAAAAAAAAAAAGAATAAAGTAGTTACGGATGAAATGATGGGATGTCTGGGATTTGCTTCAAAACAATTGAGGGGTGGGGAGAAATAATTGAGGTATAGATGAAATAAGACTGACCATAAACTGAAACTGGGTGATGGATATGGAAAGGTCCATTATACTATTCTCCAGACTTCTGAATATGTTTAGAATTTTCCATTGAAAAGTTTTTTTTTAAAAAACAATCAACAAACAAAACACACACACACACACACACACACACACACACACACACACACACACAGGAGAATGAGCACTGCTGGGTCCCCTGGAGTAATAGAATAAAATTCCTAGTCTAGTTTCCAGCCCCATTTAACTAGACAGTTTCTCTAGAGGTCTACCATAAAGTGGCAATCCATTGACCAAGTCCTGCTCTTCACTCTTATATCATTAGCCTAAGAAAGGACGTTAAGTTCTCTGAGTTTGGTTACTTACCAGATACCTTTTAATGTCCAAGTTTGCTACCCAATTTTGAGTTTGAGAAAACTTAAAATAATTTCTGAAGCTAACAGAATTTTAGCATCTGGTGAATTTATTCAGCATAACCACAGGCATTATCTTCATGCTGTCACACACAGACACAAACACAGATACAGCACAATATCCATATTTAGCCCAAGTGCATTCCTTCTGAGGCTCATTTATATGTCTTCATATGCCACAGCCCATCATTTAAATAATGGATATTTTCAATGCCAATTCCTTTGTTGACTTTCTCACTGTAGAAGGAAAAAAAACACATAAACATACTTTTATGCATTTTTATAGTCTTGTGATAAATATAATTCAAAGTATATTGTTATTTTTTAATTATTAAGCCACAAGTAAAGAACTTATTGCCATCACAATTACATTGTTGTTTATATTAAACTACATTACTCTGTGGCAGCTCATATCTAAAAGTGGTTTTAGTGATCTAACTAGTGGGTCTATAGAACCAGAGTAACAATGTCACAAGACTAGGGGAATATCAAAGTGCTACATTAACCCTGAAACAAAATTAATACCACTAATTTGGTCATCAAATGGGTTCTAAAGTTTTTAAATATACTGCCTATGTTTTGATAATATATCTTTACTAGTTCTCTAAATATTCTACATTTCTTGTACTACCAGGTCAGAATATAAGATACTGTGTGGTGGTGAAATATATCACTGTTTTTAAAACTAGCAGTAATGACCAGGCGCAGTGGCTCACACCTGTAATCCCAACACTTTGGGAGGCCAAGGTGGGTGGATCACTTGAGGTCAGGAGTTCGAGACTGGCCTGGCCAACATGGTGAAACCCCATCTCTACTAAAAATACAAAAATTAGCTCGGCATGATGGCGCACACCTGTAATCCCAACTACTTGGAAGGCTGAGGCACAAGAATCGCTTGAACCTGGGAGGCAGAGGTTGCAGTGAGCTGAGATCGCGCCACTGCACTCCAGCCTGGGCAACAGAGTGAGACTCCATCTCAAAAAAATTTTAAAAAATAAAAATAAAAATAAATAAAATGAAGCTAGCAGTAAAACATCTTCCCTCCTCTCCCAATTTAAATTATACTAAATAAGATTCCTAAAGTACCACGTACACACATATAAAACAGCTGTGTTGGCACATGGGTTCTTTTCAGTGCTTAAGAAAGACTACAATCCTGAAGACAAAATAGGTTTCATTGGCTTCCTAAATGTTAGGAAATATCAGAAATGAAG
Source organism: Hylobates moloch (assembly GCF_009828535.3). NCBI lineage: Eukaryota > Metazoa > Chordata > Mammalia > Primates > Hylobatidae > Hylobates > Hylobates moloch. The sequence goes on along the minus strand of NW_026652282.1, from coordinate 101,847,659 downwards.
CTTCTGTGCTTGGATATCTGTGTAATGTGGTATGCATGATAGCAAATTTCGCCTGTAATTCTGATGCTTCCTGGGTTGGTTACCCATATATCACAAGTTAAGGGGGCCTAAAGTAAGACTTACATGTCTTCTGCAGACATCTTCATGACTCCAACACATAGAGCATGCTGTTTTCCTTCTGCCATGATAGCCTGAAAGAACACAGCTAAGAAAACTATTTATCAAAATGCCTTGGGGCCTCCCCATCAAGGGAAGGGTGTCAAATAATGATCATGTTACTAGTTAAGCCACTTGGAACCCCTCTTGTTTCTTCTCCTAGACCATTAACTTTTTGAGAGCAGAGACCTAGCAGAGTCTGTGGGTACACTGTAAATACTCAGTAAATGCTAAATGAATAAATCTAATAATCCCTTTTCTTTTAAGTCAAATGTTAATACTATAACCCCATGCTAACAAAACCAGAATAAGTCACACAAAAAAGGAGTAAAATTTCTTGCACATAAATACTAAAAACTGTGAAATCAATAAATATTAATTGTTCTGATTAATTATTCTGATCACTGAATGGTGGGGATTTTTGTTTGTTTTTGAGATGGAGTCTCACTCTGTTGCCCAGGCTGGAGTGCAATGGCGCAGTCTTGGCTCACTGCAACCTCTGCCTCCCAGGTTCAAGCAATTCTCCTGCCTCAGCCTCCCGAGTAGCTGGGACTACAGGCGTGTGCCACCACACCCAGCTAATTTTTCTATTTTTAGTACAGATGGGATTTCACCATGTTGGCCAGGCTGGTCTTGAACTCCTGACCTCATGATCCGCCTGCCTCGGCCTCCCAAAGTGGTGGCATTATAGGCGTGAGCTACCATGGCTGGCTGTTTGTTTTTTTAGACGGAGTCTTGCTTTGTCACCCGGCTGGAGTGCAGTGGCATGATCTCGGCTCACTGCAACCTCCACCTCCTGAGTCCAAGCAATTCTCCTGCCTCAACTTCCCTAGTAGATGGGATTACAGGCGCACGCCACCCCACCCGGCTAATTTTTGTACTTTTAGTATAGACAGGGTTTCGCCATGTTGGCCAGGCTTGTCTCGAACTCCTGACCTCAGGTGATCCACCCACCTCGGCCTCCCAAAGTGCTGGGATTACAGGCGTGAGCCACCACACCCAGCCTGAATGGTGGTTTTATGTAAAGGATGTTTTAAAATAATAGTGAAATTCCCAGTCTATCTTTAAGAGCCCGATATAACAGTTTCAACCTTTCTAGAAAAACCAGAGTGGTCTTGGTTAACATTTCAAGTTTCTGGAATGTTAAACACTGCAGTACATATTTTAAAAAGTCAAGATTCAGGGTACACAAGACCTCTCTGTACCATTTTTTTTTACAACTTTTTCTAAATCTATAACTGTTTCAAAATAAAAATTATTTTTAAAAGTAAAGACTAGGTAATAAGAAAATTTTCCATTTAAGGTTAACTCCAGAACTATAAATTTACCAACACTTAATAAATATTAAAAACAAACAACAACAACAAAAAACCCGTCCTCACTTTTCTCCCTTGATTTTCAATTCATTCAGTGTTCCAAATATGTGAGCACCTATTAGGCAAAAAGCATGTCAACATAAGCTGTTCCTAGAATATAAACATACAACTTATACTACCCCTTCGCTATAACTGCCCCAACAGAGAATATCATTTTTTTTTCTTATTCTTCTTAAACACACCCCTGGCCAGGCACGGTGGCTCACACCTGTAATCCCAGCACTTTGGGAGGCCAAAGCGGGTGGATCACCTGAGGTCAGGAGTTTGAGACCAGCCTGACCAACATGGTGAAACCGTCTCTACTAAAAATACAAAAACGAGCCGGGCGTGGTAGTGGGTGCCTGTAATCTCAGCTACTCGAGAGGCTGAGGCAGGAGAATTGCTTGAACCCAGGAGGCAGATGTTGCAGTGAGACAAGGTTGTGCCACTGCACTCCAGCTTGGGCAACAGAGCGAGACTCCATCTCAAAAAATAAGATAAACACACTCTAAAAGTAATTTCCCTATTCCCACCAAGTACCATTCCTTTTCTATACCTGAGGCAAATGGCTACTTTAGCTATGATAAAGGAGATGTTCTCCTGTCCAGAATAGTCACAAAAATCTATTTAATCCAGAAAATAGCTGAAACAGCATGGTAGAAATGGAAATGATGCAGAATTATTCAGCTATGTCATGAGTTGAATCGATCTTTAAGGACTATCTGGGACTCTGACATTTCTCTTTGAGAAAACGTGCTCTGAGGCCCCCAAACTCAACTTTTCAAATAATTTTCAAAATAAAAGTTGGAGGTTGCCAATATTTCCCACTATTCACTCCTAACAAAAAATTGTTGCTTGGTAAGAGATACCTATACCTGGTGCCTAAATTCTTTTCCCTTTTGAGAGCTTTTACTCCAATGTATGTCAGTAAGTCAAAATGAACATTACAGTGGCAAGTTGATATCCAAAAAGCTGATCCAATTATATCATCTATATCCTTTCCCCTAGTAATCAAGAATTCCCTATTGTGTCCTAAGTCTGATAACAGTAGGCCCTGACTGGGCTGAAATGCAGCTGAGACTCTTTTGTAACTTGTTCTCATTTAATTTCTAAGAAACGACCTAAGATGAGATAATTTAGTAGCAACAAATAAAATTACTTTGTACAACTTCAAATGTAACCAGAAAGGCATGAGATAAGAGTAACAGTAACCTTCAAAAAAGTACATCTAATGTTCTCTTGGATGGTACACCTTTCGCAGTAATGATAAGAGCACAATGAATACATTTTTCAGCAGTTTTAGCCTGGGAAGGATACAACAATGGTATCTACTGCAGCAGGGTAAAGCTTAGCTCCAGGAGAAGTTAAGCCTGGACACATGATATTTGCTCCACTGAGTACAAATTTGATGGCTCCTTTATCAACCTGCTGGTGTGGCAGGATAAAAGGATCTATAAGAAAAGAAATACAATATATTAATAATAAGACTAATGACTCAACAGAAAAAGGCAAAGGATCTGAACAGTATTTCCCCAAATTAATCTGACAGATACAAAAGAAAACTCTGAAACACTATCATTTGTTTACCAAATTGGTAATCTTTTTTGTTTGTTTTTTTGAGACAGGGTCTTGCTCTGCCACCCAGGCTGGAGTGCAGTGGAGCAATCATACCTCACAATAACCTTGAACTCTTGGACTCACGCAATCTTCCCGCCTCAGCCTCCCAAGTATTCTCCAAAAACCGTAGTTTCAAAATTACGGTTTTTGGAGACTACTTAATATGCCCTAGGAAATTTTCGTGATATAATGTTAGGTGAAAAACACAGAGTAAAAAAACGATTAAAAAGATCAGTGGTTACCTGGGGTTGGGGAAGTGGGGGGAGGAAGGATGAATAGGTGGAGCACAAAGGATGTTAGGGCAGTAAAACCATTCTGTATGATACTTTAACAGTAGATACTTGACATTATGTATTTGGGAAAAACCATAAAACTGTAGAATACAAAGAGTAAACCCTAATGTAAACTAAGGACTTGCATTAATAATAATGTATCAATACTGGTTCATCAATTGTTACAAATGTATCATTCCAATACAAGATGTTATTCATAGGGGAATCTGAACTGGGGAGAGGGAACTCTGTTCTTTCTGCTTACTTTTTCTGGAAACCTAAAACTGCTCTAAAAAATAAAAGCCTGTTAATTTAAAAAAAAAAACTACAAGGGGATGAGGAGAAGTTGGTTAAGGGGTATAAAAATACAGGTCGATAAAAGTACAATAAGGAAATTGTATTTAACAAAGATTTACTGTATATTTCAAAATAGCTAGAAGAATTGTAGTCTTCTTAACACAAAGATAAATGTTTGAGGTGACAGATATCCTAATTACCCTGATTTGATCATTACACACTTTATAAAGGTATCAAATATCACATGTACCCCTAAAATATGTACAACTATTATAAATATATATATATGTGGGGGGGATACAGGCACCACAACAGCAGACAATGTATAGCTATTACATATCAATTTTTAAAAACTATGTAACAGAGAGCCCAATTTAAAGAAAAAATGCATTTACACACATCACAGGAAATAACTGGATGGAAGGACACTTAGTCAATGCTTTCCCATATATAGACTTTTCTCTATTAGGCAAATAGATACAAATATAAAACATGAAAATGCTCACAATGCTTATCACGGTTTGTAAATACATATTTGTGTAATTATCTAATTGTTGTTTATTCTCCAAACTAGACTATTAGTTTCTTAAGGACAGAGACAATGTATTTGCTTCCCATTGTATTCTCAGCACCTGAGTGCCTAGCACATAGTAAGTTCAACAAATATTTGTCTTTGTTTTTTTTTTTTCTTTTTTTTTTTTTGAGACGAAGTCTCGCTCTTGTCCCCCAGGCTAGAGTGCAATGCCATGATCTTGGCTCACTGCAACCTCTGCCTCCCGGGTTCGAGTGATTCTCCTGCCTCAGCCTCCCGAGTAGCTGGGATTACAGGCACCTGCAACCACGCCGGCTGATTTTTGTATTTTTAGTAGAGATGGGGTTTCACCATGTTGGCCAGGCTGGTCTCGAACTCCTGACCTCAGGTGATCCACCCACCTTGGCCTCCCAAAGTGCGGGGATTACAGGCCTGAGCCACCGTGCCCGGCAATAAATATTTGTTGAATGAATGAATAAATGATCTTTCTTGTACTTTCTGGAATGCATGAGAATTTGCATTTTTCAGATTTACTACAAGATGGGCATTCATTTTACTTTTACATCCATTATTACCTAGTACTAATAAATAATGAGTCAATTATCAGAAGTCACTCTAAACTTTTTGTGTCTTTCAATATCCCCAAATGCATATTTCTGTTTTTCTCCCCCAGCAGTGTCTTATCTGATTAAATGCATATTTCTTACAAGACTTTACATTTGAATATTGCAATAGGAGTAACATTTCAAAAAATAAAAATAAAAAAACCTTACATTTGTGAAGTAATCTTAGGGTTGGATAAAAAGGCCCTTCTCTTTGTCTAAAAAAAAGTAATTCTCCATTTACTGTAAGGATTTCTATATGTTCATGGCTGTAAGGCAAATGTCACAAAGTACCAAGTTAGATATTTTCTTTCAAAAATTCACAATATAAAACATGCATATACAGTGATAAACTTTTTTAAAAAGTCAGTAAAAATCCTGGCCAAAAAATATCATTTACATTGTTTTTCCTATCATACAAGTCCAGCAGAGAAAAAAAGAAAAATATTACCTGCTACAACCAATTTTATTTCACATTTTATTAATTCCATTGTTAGGTAATTCAATAAAACAGTTCTCTAAAGAACAAACTGAAATAAATTAAATCCAACTCTGAACTAAAACATTTAACTCTTTACTAAAACAATCAATACAAAAAGCCACATTTTTTCAGGGACATAGAAAATCTTTGAAAATACAAATATTGGAGTTTTAGAGTTATTCTGTGTCTACCTCATTATTAATCTATCAATAGTTAATCTGAAAATAATTCCATTTAGTATGAGTGCAATCTAATCATTAAATATTCAGCTACACCGAGCTTTACACAGACAAAAACAAAGACTTACCATCGGACTATTTTGACAGGATCTTTCTTAGGCATGATTTGATTAAGCCATGGTTCAATACCTGGAAATTGCTCTATCAATTGATTCTTAATACCCTTAATAACTGAAGTTTTCAACTGGATGCAGTTGGACACATTTTCTTTTTCATCAAATCTGTCAAGTAATTTTTGCAAGAAAAGAAAAGGCATTTCTAAGTAGAGGTATCAGAATACCTAAAGGTACTGTTCTAATTAGTCATTTATTCCCAACCAAATATTTGGATACTTAATTAAGAAATAAATTGTTTTTTTAAAATACCACCTCCCTTTTACTCTGTCCAGCACAAAACCAACGTCTTAATACAATACTGAAATAAACTGTCAAGTATACAGCAATTAGCTGGGGTTAGGGGGAGGAATATGAGACATACTTTGCACCACAATCTGTAATCAGCTACTCAAATGCCTTTCCTGGAAAATCTTATTCAATTCTACCCAGGAAGAAACACAGGCTCCCACCAATAATAAAACCTGAGATCAAAAAACAAAACCCTCAATTGTTGAGATACAAAAGACCAACCCAAGCATAACATAGAAAATCGGCCCCTGCTAGGCTATGTAATCTGCTGAGATTTTTTTTAAGTAATGATAATAATGATTTCTAAGTTCCCTATTCGTTTTTGCTCAAAATTTCATGCACAAAACCCACCTTCCTTTGCCCATGTTCCCCCTTTGCTTTTTGCGTCTACCAAACCTGGAAGGCAAACCCACTAGTAGGTTCCCAAGGAATTTTTGTCTTCCTTACACTGAATAGCCTATGGGGCAATCACGTTATTTTCAAGGCAAGGTTAATCTGGCAGCTAGGCAATAGGCATGACAGGCCGCTTGCTTCCTGTCACCCAGACTCCTTCACTCCCATGACCCAGGAAGTCAAGCCTTCCTTTATTCAGTTCATAACTAATAAACATATGGCAGTGAGCGCAGGGCTCCCCTCTCAGCTACAGAGGATATGCCCCTAAATCACAGTGCACGGATGTGATTGGTAGAACCCTAGGAATGGAGACAGAATTGGGGGAGGGGGCAAAAGAGAAAGAGGGGTAAGGAGAAAAAACAATGGGAGTGGAGGGACTGAAACCCGACTGAGGACTACGGATGGAAAGCTTAAAGAAGTGTTCAAGTTGGGAGTGAGAGCATAGTACTATAGAAAACCTTAGGGAGTCAGGATGGCAGGGGCGGGGGAGAGAGAAAGAGGATCTTAGCTCTCGCCCTCTTCCCCACCCCCACCCCACCGCCTTTGTGAGCAGCCGATGGAGGCCACAGCATGTCCTTACTTCTTGAACATGATCCAAGGTGAAGGGGGCGACGATAGGGAAGGGCCCGGAATGGGAAAGAAATTGAATTTGCAGGGGTCCGGCAGATCCCCTCACACGAGGAAGGCCGGCACTGACAGTCGGAGCTGTAGTCGTTATCCGGAAAACGAGAGCCAGCCGCGCTTTACGGCTCTCAGTCAAATCTGACTACTTCCGCTCCTCTGGACTCCACGTAGGCGCTTTTGCCGGCTCCTTTTAGGCAACCGGTTCCTCTGCAGTTGGAGGTAGCTGAAAGGGCGGGACTTGAGAGGGAAGAAGTGATAGAGCAATTGCAGGAAGAGAAGAATGGAGGGGGCGGGGAACCAATCAAAGTAGCATTTATGGCACTTGCGTCAGTTACGGGTTCCTCAAAGAGTCAAGATTCTTCCGTGCTTCGTTGCTACCTATCGTCAAACTAAACGATTTTTTTTAGAGGGAATGGTTTCTGTCCTGTCTGAGGCAACCGAATGGATTGGTGCTTACCTACCAGCATGAATCCAGGCAACCCTCATGGCTTCATGTTAAAGTGCTGGTAGGATTGCCAGGCTTAGCAAATGAAAATACAGGATGCCTATTTAAATTTGAATTTCAGGTAAACAACGAATATTTGTTTTAGTGTAAGTATACCTCATTGATATTTTAGATATACTTACACTAAAAATATACAGCCCTTGTTTAACTGAATTTAATTGAGCATCCTGTTTTTTATGTTATAACCTTATTCACTGGCAACCGTACGATGCTCCCATAGTTTCTTGCGGGTTTTTGTTGAGACAGGGCCTCACTCTTGCCCAGGCTTGAATGCAGTGGTGCTATCATGGCTCACTGCAGCCCCTACCTCGTTGGCTCAAGGGGTCCTCCCACTTCAGTCTCCCAAGTAGCATGGACTACAGGCATACACCATGATGCGCGGTTAATTTTTTTATTTTTATTTATTTATTTATTTTTTTTGTAGAGACGGGGTCTATGTTGCCCAGGCTGGTTGCAAAGTCCTGGGCTCAAGCAATCCTCCCACCTTGGCATCCCAAAGTGCTGGGGTTACAGGCGTGAATGACTGTGCTCCCATAGAATAATTCCCATAGAATTATTACAGAAAGTAATCTGATTTAAGCGATAATAGCTAAAGATACATGTTTTACTTATGTAATTTTTTTAAAAAAGAAAGCTGATAAAATTATGCCAATCAAGAGTTTCACTTTGTTTTTTGTTTTAGAGACAGCATCTCACTCTGTCACCTAGGCTGGAGTGCAGTGGCATGATCATGGTTCACTGGAGCTGCAACTTCCCAGGCTCAAGTGACCCTCCCGCCTCACTCTCCCAAGTAGTTGGTACTACAGGCATGTACCACCACACCTGGCCAATTTTAATTTCTTGTAGAGACAGGCAGGGTCTCACTAAGTTGCCCAGACTGATCTTGAACTCCTGGCCTCAAGCAATTCCCCAAACTCAGCCTCCCAAAATGTTGGGATTACAGCCATGAGCTACTGTGCCTGGCCTAATCAAGGGTTTTGATCAGCCAAGAAATCATGGAAAAATTTAAAAACCTGAAAAGGCCCTACTCAGGAGGTGGGGTGGGTAGGCACTGACATCCAAAATAAATACACCAGTCTCCCCAGGGAGTAAATACTCTAGTCCATATTGAGGAGATGGCCCATTAGCGCAATTATAGCAAACAGTACTATGCATTTAAATGATCCAACTAACTCACCTTGTCTTAATTCTGTGGTATGAACAATATTCTGATTATAATTTGGCTTCCCATGAAGATCTGCCCACAGGGAAAGAATTAGCTATGTTCCAATCAAATCTGCATGAACAATTATGTTTGCATTTGTAGATTAATAAATTGGCATTCTGGTTTATACAAAACTCTCTTGTGAACATTCTTAGTGAGAATCCACATTCCCAGCATCCATCAACTCTGCAACATTTAGAATATTGACATTGTGAACATGTAAAACTGATGTCCAGACCCCAAGCCATGGTGAGTACCACACTGGCAGGATTATTTTTTTTTAATTTTTATGGGTACATAGTAGGTGTATAAATTTATGGGGTACATGAGATGTACAGGAATGCAACGTGAAATAAGCACAACATAGAGAATGGGGTGTCCATCCCCTCAAGTATTTATCCTTTGAGTTACAAACAATTCAATTATGCTCTTTAACTTATTTTAAAATATACAATTAGGTTATTATTGACTATAGTCACAGCACTAGTTCATTCTCACACTTCTAGAATACCTGAGTCTGTGTAATTTATAAAGGAAAGAGGTTTAATTGACTCACAGTTCTGCATGGCTGGAGAGGGCTCAGGAAACTTACAATCATGGCAGAAGGGGAAGCAAACACATCCTTCTTCACAAGGTGGCAGGAGAAAGAAGTGTGTGGAGCAAAGGGGGAAGAGCCCCTTATAAAACTATTAGATCTCGTGAGCATTCACTCACTATCACAAGAACAGCATGCAGAAAACCACCCCCATGATCCAATCACCTCCCAAGAGGTCTCTCCCCAGACATGTGGGGATTATGCGGATTACAATTCAATATGAGATTTGGGTGGGGACACAAATCCAAACCATGTAAGTCACCCTATTTTGCTATCACATAGAAGGTCTTAGTCATTCTTTCTATTTTTAATACCTATTAGCCAACCCTACCTCCACTACCCAACCCCCCACTACCCTTCCCAGCATCTGGTAACCATCCTTCTATTCTGTGTGTCCATGAGTTCAATTGATTTGATTTTTAGATCCCACAAATAAGTGAGAACATGTGATGTTAGTCTTTCAGGGCCTGGGTTATTTCGCTTAACATAGTCATCTCCAGTTTCATCCATGTTATTGCAAATGACAGGATCTCATTTTTTATGGCTGAATAGTATTCCATTGTGTATCTGTACCACATTTTCTTTATCCAAACATCTGTTGATGGACACTTAGGTTACTTCCAAATCTTAGCTGTTGTAAACAGTGCTGTAAGAAACATAGGAGTGCAGATATTTCTCTGACATACTCATTTCCTTTCTTTTTGGGTAGATACCCAGCAGTAGGATTGCTGGATCATATGGTAGCTCAATTTTTAGCTTTCTGAGGAACCTCCAAACTGTGCTCCATAGTGGTTGTACTAATTTACATTCCCACCAACAGTATACAAGCGTTCTCTTTTGTCCACATACTCACCAGCATTTGTTATTACCTGTCTTTGGATATAAGCCATTTTAACTGGGGTGAGATGATATCTTGTAGTTTTGATTTGCATTTCTCTGATGACCAATGATGCTGAGCAACTTTTCTTTTGCCTGTTTGCCATTTGTGTGTCATCTTTTGAGAAATGTCTATTCAAATATTTTGCCAATTTCTTGATTGTATTATTAGATTTTTTCCTATAGAGTTGTTTGAACTCCTTATATATTCTGGTTGTTAATCCCTGGTCAGAGGGGTAGTTTGCAAATATTTTCTCCCATTCCATGGGTTGTCTTTTCACTTTGGTGATTGTATCCTTTGCTGTGCAGAAGCTTTTTAAGTTTATGCAATCCAGTTTGCCCATGTTTGCTTTGGTTGTCTGTACTTGTTGGGTATTGCTCAAGAAGTCGTTGCCCAGACCAATGTTGTGGAGATTTTCCCCAATGTTTTCTTGCAGTAGTTTCATGGTTTGAGGTCTTAGATTTAAGTCTTTAATCCATTTTGAATTGACTTTTTTATATGTCAAGAGAGAGTCTCCCTCTGTCGCCCAGGCTGGAGTGCAGTGGCGCGATCTAAGCTCCCTGCACCCTCTGCTTCCCGGGTTCAAGCAATTCTCCTGCCTCAGCCTCCTGAGTAGCTAGGATTACAGGCGTGTGCCACCACGCCCAGCTAATTTTTTTTTGTATTTTTAATAGAGATGGTGTTTCACCATGTTGGCCAGGCTGGTCTCAAACTCCTGACCTCGTGATCTGCCCACCTTGGACTCCCAATGTGCTCAGATTATAGGCGCGCCCGGCCAGTGTATTTTACTTTTCATTATAGAGACCTTTCACTTCTTATAGTTCAGTCAATTCCTAGGTATTTAATTTTACATGTGGCTATTGTAAATGAGATTATTTTTTAAATTTCTTTTTCAGATTGTTCACTGTTGGCATATAGAAATGCTACTAATTTTTGCATTTTGATGGTGTATCCTACAATTCTAATGAATTTATCAGTTCTAATAGTTTTCTTATGGAGTCTAGTTTATTCTAAATGTAAGATCATATCATCAGCAAACAAGGATAATTTGACTTCTTCTTTTCCAAATTGGATGCACTTTGTATCTCTCTCTTGTCTGACTGCTCTAATTAGCACTTTCAGAATAACAGTGATGACAGTGGGCATCCTGTCATGTTCCAGATCTTAGAGGAAAGGCTTTAAGTTTTTCCCCATTCAGTATAATACTAGGTGCAGGTCTATCGTATATGACTTTTATTATGTTAAGGTATGTTTTTTCTATCCCCGGATATTGAGGGTTTCTATCATGAGGAAATGTTGAATTTTATCAAATGCTTTTCCAGCATCAACTGAAATGAAAGGTTTTTATTTCAAATTGAAACTGAAGGTTTTTATCCTTCATTCTGTTGACAGGCTGTATCACATTGATTGGTTTGTGTATGTTGAGCTATCCTTGAATCCCAGGGATAAATCCCAGTTGGTCATGATGAATGATCTTTCTAACGTATTGTTGAATTTAGTTTGCTAGTATTTTGTTGAGGATTTTTTTTTTCTTTGAGACGGAGTCTTGCTCTGTCACCCTGGCTGGAGTACAGTGGTGCGATCTCAGCTCACTGCAAGCTCTGCCTCCCGGGTTCATGCCATTCTCCTTCCTCAGCCTCCCGAGTAGCTGGGACTACAGGTGCATGCCACCAAGCCCAGTTAATTTTTTTGTATTTTTAGTAGAGACAGGGTTTCACCGTGTTAGCCAGGATGGTCTCAATCTCCTGACCTTGTGATTCGCCCGCCTCAACCTCGCAAAGTGCTGGGCTTACAGGCATGAGCCACCGCGCCCGGCCGAGGATTTTTGCATCAATGGTCATGAGAGATATTGGCCTGAGACTGAGTCTTGCTCTGTCGCCCAGGCTGGAGTGCAGTGACACGATCTCAGCTCACTGCAACCTCCGCCTCCCAGGTTCCAGTGATTCTCCTGCCTCAGCCTCCCGAATAGCTGGGATTACAGGCACGTGTCACCACGCCCAGCTTATTTTTGCATTTTTAATAGAGACAGGGTTTCACCATGTTGGTCAGGCTGGTCTCAAACTCCTGACCTTGTGATCTGCCCGCCTCTGCCTCCCAAACTGCTGGGATTACAGGCGTGAGCCACCACGCCCGGCTGTGGTTTTCTTTTATTGTGTCTTTGTCTGGTTTTGGTATCAGAGTAATGCCAGTCTCATAGAGTGAATTTAGAAGTATTCCCTCCTCCTCTATTTTTTGGAATGGTTTGAGTAGGATCGGTATTAGTTCTTCTTTAAATGTTTGGTAGAATTCAGCAGTGAAGCCTTTGGGTCCTGGGCTTTTCTTTACTGGGAGACTTTTTATTACAGCTTTGATCTCATTACTTGCTTTTGTGCTGTTCAGGTTTTGGATTTCTTCCTGATTCAATCTTGGTAGGCTGTGTGTGTCTAGGAATTTGTCCATTTCTTCCAGATTTTCCAGTTCATTGGCATATAGTTGCTCATAGTAGCCTCTGATGATCTTTTGAATTTCTGTAGTATCAGTTTTAATACCTCCTTTTTCATTTCTGGTTTTATTTGGATCTTCTCTCTTTTTTTCTTAGTTAATCAGGCTAAATGTCAATTTTCTTTAACTTTTTAAAAAAATATCTTTTTGTTTCATTGATCTTTTGTATTGTTCTCTTCATCTCAATTTCATTTATTTCTGCTCTGAACTTCACTATTTATTTTCTTCTACTAATTTTGGGTTTGATTTGCTCTTGCTTTTCTAGTTCTTTAAGACGCATCATTAGATTATTTATTTGGAGTTTTTCCTCATTTTTGGATGTAGGCACTTAGAGCTATAAACTTTCCTCTGAGTACTGCTTTTGCTGTATCCCATAGGATTTGATAGGTTGTGTTTCCATTATCATTTGTTTCAAGACATTTTTCAATTTCCTTCTTAACTTCTTCACTGATCCACTGGTCATTCAGGAGCATATTGTTTAATTTCCCTGTATTTGTATAGTTTCCAAAATTCCCCTTGTTATTAATTTCTAGTCTTATTCCATTGTGGTCAAAGAAGATGCTTGATATTATTTCAATTTTTGAATTTTTTAAGACTTGTTTTATAACCTAAGATATAGTCTATCCTTGAGAATGATCCATGTGCTGAGGAAAAGAATGTGTATTCTGCAGCTCTTAAATGAAATGTTCTGTAAATATCTATTAGATCCATTTGGTCTCCAGTGCAGATTAAGTTTGATGATTCTGTGTTGATTTTCTGTCTGAAAGGTCTGTCCAATGCTGAAAATGGGGTGTTGAGGTCTCCAGCTATTATTGTTTTGGGACCTATCTCTTTCTTTAGCTCTAATAATATTTGATTTATATGTCTGGGTGCTCCAGTGTTGGGTGCATATGTATTTAAAATTGTTATATCCTCTTGCTGAATTGACCCCTTTGTCACTACATGGTGACCTTCTTTGTCTCTTCTTTTGGTTTTTATCTTGAAATCTATTTTGACTGATGTTAAGTATGGCAAATCCTGCTCTTTTTTGGTTTCCATTAGCATGGACATCTTTTTCCATTCCTTTATTTTCAGTCCATGTGTGTTTTCATAGATGAAGTGTGTTTCTTGTAGCAACAGATCAATGGGTCTTGTTTTTTCATCCATTCAGCTACTCTATGTCTTTTGATTGGAGAATTTAGCCTATTTACATTCAATGTTATTATCGATAAGTAAGGACTTATTCCTGCCATTTTGTTATTTGTTCTCTGGTTGTTTTGTGGTCTACTCTTCCTTCTTTCATTCCTGTATTCCTCTAGTGAAGGTGATTTTCTCTGGTGATATGACGGAATGTCTTTCTATGTTTTTTTATCCATTGTATGTTCTTCAGTTTGAGGTTACCATGAGGCTTGCAAATAATAACTTATAACCCATTATTTTAACCTGATAACAACTTGACGCTATACACATAAACGAACAAACAAGCCAAAAAAAAAAAAACTAATAAAAACTCTACACGTTAACTTCATCCCCACCGCTTTTTAACTTTTTATTGTTTCTCTTTACTTCTTATTGTATTGACTATGTCTTGATGAGTTGTTGTAGTTGTTATTTTTGATTGGTTCATCATTTTGTCTTTCTACCTAGTATAAGAATAGTTTACACACCACAGTTACAGTGTTATAATATTCTGTGTTTTTCTGTGTATTTCTTATTACCAGTCAGTTTTGTACCTTCAGGTGATTATTGCTCATTAATGTCCTTTTCTTCCTGATTGAAGTACTCCCTTTAGCATTTCTTGTAGGACAGGTCTGGTGTTGATGAAATCTCTCAGCTTTTGTTTGCCTGGGAAAGTCTTTATTTCTCCTTCATGTTTGAAGTATATTTTCATCAAATATACTATTCTAGGGTTACAGTGTTTTTCCTTCAGCACTTTAAATATGTCACACCACTCTCCTGATCTGTAAGGTTTCCACTGCTGCCAGATGTATTGGAGCTCCATTCAGTGTTATTTGTTTCTTTTATCTTGCTGTTTTTAGGATCCTTTCTTTATCCATGACCTTTGGGAGTTTGATTATTAAATGCCTTGAGGTAGTCTTCTTTGGGTTAAATCTGTTTGGTGTTCCACAACCTTCTTGTACTTGGGTATTGATATCTTTCTCTAGGTTTGCAAGTTCTCTTGTTATCATCCCGTCAAATAAACTTTCTACCCCTATATCTTTCTCTACCTCCTCCTTAAGGCCAATAACTCTTAGATTTGCCCTTTTGAGGCTATGTTCTAGATCCTGTAGGTATGCTTCCTTGTTTTTTATTTCTTCTTTTGTCTCCTCTGACTGTGTATTTTCAGTTAGCTGTCTTCAAGCTCACTAATTTTTTCATCTGCTTGATCAATTCTGCTATTAAAGGACTGTGATGCATTCTTTAGTATGCCAATTGGATTTTTTTAGCTCCGGAATTTCAGCTTGATGCTTTCAAATTATTTCAGTCTCTTTTTAAAATTTATCTGATAGAATTCTGAATTCCTTCTCTGTGGTACCTTAAATTTCCTTGTGGTTCTTGCAGACTCATAGGGGTACTGCCTCGATGGTCTTGGACAAGATCTGGGAGAATTCTCTGCATTACCAGGCATAGAATCTTGTTCCCTTCACTTACTTTCTCCCAAACATAGTCTGTCTCTCTGTTCTGAGCCACCTAAATTTGGGGTGGGTTGACACAAGCACCCCTGTGGCCACCACCACTATGACTGCACTGGGTCAGACCTGAAGCTAGCACAGCGCTGGGTCTCACCCAAGGCCTGCTGTAACCTGTCCCTGGCTACTGCCTATGTTCGCTCAAGGTCCTGGGGCTCCACAATCAGCAGGTGGCAAAGCCAGCTAAGCCTGTGTCCTTCCCTTCAGGGCAGTGAGGTCCGCAAAGCCCCAGGTGGGTCCAGAAGTTCCATCTGGGAATCAGGGACTAGAGTCAAAAACCTTAGATGTTTACCTGGTGTTCTATTGTATTGTAGCTGAGCCAGCACTCAAATCACACCATTCAGTCCTTCCCACTCTTCTCTACCCTTTCCAAAGGGAGAGGAGGTTCACCCCATAGCCATTGCCACCCCAGGCCACAAGGAGTACTGCCAGATTATCACAGATGTTCCCTTAAAGCCCAACGTCTCTTAAGTCAGCTTGTCATGCATGCTGCCTGGCCTGGGATTCACCCTTCAGGCCAGTGGGCTTCCTTCTGGCCCAGGGCAGGTCCAGAAATACCATCCAAGAATCAAGTCCTAGAAGTGGGGATCCCAAGAGCCCACTTGGTGCTCTATCCCCGTGGCAGTGTTAGTATGTAAGGTGCAACACAAAGTCCCCTTTACTTTTCCCTCTGCTTTTCTCAAGCAAAAGGAGTTTTGTCCCATAGCCACCACAGCTGGTAATGTGCTGAGTCTCACCTAAAGCCAGGAAGTCTCAGAGGTTCACCCAAAGACTTCGATGTAGTACCTGGGTATTGCTACCGGTTATTCAAGGCCCAAGGGATCTTCAGGTAGCAGGTGATGAATGCTGCCAGGACTGGATCCTTTCCTTCAAGGAATTGGGTTCTCTTCTGGCCCAGGGTGTGTCTAGAGATGTCATCTGGGAGGTAGAACCAGGAACAGGGACCTCACAACCCTGACCAGTGCCCTATCCTGCCATGGCTGAGCTGTTATCCTAGATGCAAGACACAAGTCCTCCCCACTCTTCCCTCTCCTCTCCTCAAGTGGAAGGAAGTGGTCTCTTTTGGAGCCACTAGCCATGCAGCCTAGGATTGGGGGAGGGGTGATGCCAGCACTCCCTTAGCCACTGCAGCTGGTGTCTCAGTATGGCACATGCCCCCACAGTCCACTGTCTCTGGGCTTAATTCAACACTAGGACTCACGACGAGTTGCAGTCTTAATGGCCTAGAATGTTCTTCAAGTTTACTTGGAGACACAGAGTGCTATAGTCCTCATTGGTGAGGTTTGTGAAAACTCAAGTTCTGAACACCGAGACTGGTGATTCCCCTCTGGGTAGGGCTACTTTAAATGCTCCCTCCAACGGCAGGCATCAACTGAGTTTGGTCTGGGTTTCCTTTCTGCTCTAACAGGACAGCACTGAGTTCAATGCCTCACAATTGCGGTGTTCTCCCTCCCCCAGCACCCAGAGATGCTCTCCCCACCACGTCATTGCTGCCGGGAGTGGGGAGGGGTGGTGTAGGCAATTCCAAGCTGTTTTTTAATCTCCTCAGTGCCTCTTTTCCCAGTATGAACATGAGGGCTTACCTGATTTTTGGTTCTTATGAAGGTATTTCTTCTGTGTAGGTAGTTAACTTGGTGTCCTTGTGGGGGTGGAGTATGATCGGTGGAGCTTTCTATTCTGCCATCTTGCTCTACCCTCCTCCAGCTTTTGTCTATCAGGATTCTTGCCAAATGGCCTCCCTGTCCTGGCAACTCTCAAATCACCCTGGGAGCCTGCCATTTAACAATAAATACATTATAAACAGCAACAGGCCAGGCACATGGGCTCACACCTATATTCCCAGCACTTTGGGAGACTGAGGCAGGAAAATTGCTTGAGCCCAGGAGTTTGAGACCAGCCTGGGCACCACAGCGAGACTCCACCTGTAAAAAAATTTTAAAATTAGTCAGGCCTGGTGGTGTGTGCCTATAGTCCCAGCTACTCTGGAGGCTGAGGTGGGAGGATCACTTGAGCTCAGGAGGTAGATTGCAGTGAGCCAGGATCACGCCACTGCACTCCAGCCTGGGCAACAGAGTAAGACCTTGTCTCGGGAAAAAAAAAAAAATGGCCAGGCCCAGTGGCTCACGCCTGTAATCCCAGCACTATGGGAGGCCCAGGAGGGCGGATCACTAGATCAGGAGATCAAGACCATCCTGGCTAACACGGTGAAAACCCGTCTCTACTAAAAATACAAAAAATTAGCCAGGTGTGGTGGTGGGCGCCTGTAGTCCCAGCTACTCGGGAGGCTGAGGCAGGAGAATGGTATGAAGTGACCGATGGCCCTGACCAGCCTGGGGACAGAGATATTAAAAAAAAAAAAAAAATGTCAAAGTTTACATGTATACTAAATTTTCATGTGTGTTTTGTTTGTTCGTTTGTTTTTGAGACAGAGTCTCACTCTGTCACCCAGGCTGGAGTGTAGTGGTGCGATCTCAGCTCACTACAACCTCCATCTCCTGGGTTCAAGAGATTCTCATGCCTCAGACTCCCAAGTACCTGGGATTTCAGGTGTGCGCCAGCCCGGCTAATTTTGTGCGTGCGTGTGTGTGTGTGTGTGTGTGTGTGTGTATTTTTAGTAGAGACAGGGTTTCACCATGTTGACCAGGCTGGTCTCGAATCCCTGACCTCAAGTGATCTACCCGCCTTGGCCTCCCAGAGTGCTGAGATTACAGGCGTGAGCCACCATGCCCAGCCAAGAAATAATAAATTTTATTTATTTATTTATTTATTTATTTATTTATTTATTTATTGTGAAGGAGCTTTGCTCTTGTTGCCCAGGCTGGAGTGCAATGGCACAATCTCAGCTCACTGCAACCTCTGCTTCCCAGGTTCAAGCGATTCTCCTGTCTCAGTCTCCCGAGTAGCTGGAATTACAGGCGCCTGCCACCACGCCCAGCTAATTTTTTGTATTTTTAGTAGAGATGGGGTTTCACCATGTTGGCCAGGCTGGTCTCGAACTCCTGACCTCAGGTGATCCACCCACCTAGGCCTCCCAAAGTGCTGGGATTACAGGCATGAGCCACCACACCCGGCCCATAAATTTTAATTCTATAAAAATTACACATATGCTATCTAAGTTATGACAGATCTTACATGCATGGGAATTGATATATAACCACATGTACATATATATTTTAATCTACTTTCATACACTCTGACAATCACAGAAACTAAATCTGAATGATGACAAATGCCACGTTTGGTCATTATTATTAACGTGCTATTCAGATCTGTACATGTGCATAAGTACCTTCATTCATAACCCATCTATACAGGTACATAAGCAGGGCCCACTTTTCACTGCAATGCATTTCTGGATATTGTGTTGTAAATGGTATCATCATAAAGTGGATTCTGTTTTTCCAAGGCTGTAATTGAGGGTTTGCTCCTGACAAATAACTTGTCTTCAAATAAATAATTGCTACAACTAACCATATGTCATTAAAAAAGAAATGCTTCAAAATAAACTTCTTCAAAAATTAAAACAATGAACTTCATTTAGTCATGTAATAAAGGACCTTTATGTTTTAGACATACATTTTCTCTGTCCTGTAACTTGTACATAAATGTTCTGTGAAATTTATCTTACAAGGGTCCTTGAGGTACATGTAGCACAGGACACAGAAAACCCAATTCTATCATACATTATACTAAAATAAGTAATGTAGCTGTAATAAGCATTAAATATTTAACAATTGTGTTTACCTTCTTAGAATTCTGAGAGGATTTTATAGGGTCATCTTGACACAAGGCTCTAAAATGCTGCCCAAGGAAGTTTGCAATAAGGCCTCCTGTTCTTTTTTACAAACTTCCTTGAACACCAAGCATGGCACCCAAACCTTTCAGTAAAGAAAGGTTTCTTTAGGAGCTAGGCCAAAGCTTTGAACACTGGAGGAGATGCTTTCACTGCAAGAAAGAATTGGGCCACTGCCAGACCCCTGCTGGGCCTCACATCTCTCAGAATCTACAGCCTGTGAAGTCCTCCAGTAGGTTCACATTTCCCACAAACTGCCTCTCAGCCTTATACCTTAGAGGCAGCTGCAGCCTGGCTTTATATATCCAACTAGGGCAAGACGCATCTAAGAACCACACCACTGCCCCTACCACCAATTACTCTGCAGAGCACAGGTGAGAAAATATACTGCTCATGCCACTGCCTGGATCCTTCCACACCTAGCAATATAAGGAACACCAATAAAACAGCAACTCCTGCCTCCAGGTACAAATACAGCTAAATTTGGGGAGACCTGAGAGCCCCCTGTTTACCAGAAAATAGCAGGACTAACCATCTAACCAAATTTGTGATGAGCCAAACCCACCATACCTCATTCACATCCCTGTTTTCCTCTGTCATCATTCAACATGTAAGCATCCAGTTTGACATACCTGCTTTGTGACCTTGGGCAAATCACTTGAGCTCTGTGCCTTTCTTCTCATCTGTAAAATTAAGGTCTACTCTTCATGAGGTTTTATGAGGATTAAATGAAATAATCTATGCAAAGCCCTGTTAGATTATTATTGTTATTGTTGTTTTATTATTATTGTTGTTCTTATCCTCTAACTGCATTCCCATATTGCTCTGTGCTTCTTCTCCCTGAACCTGACCTCCCACTTTTTTTTTTTTTTTT
>NW_026652282.1:101771213-101822879 GCF_009828535.3 Hylobates moloch | reverse complement strand
GAGAGCTTTACTTCCAACTATGTGGTCAATTTTGGAATAGGTGTGGTGTGGTGCTGAAAAAAATGTATATTCTGTTGATTTGGGGTGGAGAGTTCTGTAGATGTCTATTAGGTCCACTTTGTTTAGAGCTGAGTTCAATTCCTGGATATCCTTGTTAACTTTCTGTCTAGATGATCTGTCTAATGTTGACAGTGGGGTGTTAAAATCTCCCATTATTATTGTGTGGGAGTTTAAGTCCCTTTGTAGGTCACTCAGGACTTGCTTTATGAATCTGGGTGCTCCTGTGTTGGGTGCATATATATTTAGGATAGTTAGCTCTTCTTGTTGAATTGATCCCTTTACCATTATGTAATGGCCTTCTTTGTCTCTTTTGATCTTTGTTGGTTTAAAGTCTATTTTATCAGAGACTAGGATTGCAACCCCTGCCTTTTTTTGTTTTCCATTTGCTTGATAGATCTTCCTCCATCCCTTTATTTTGAGTCTATGTGTGTCTCTGCACGTGAGATGGGTTTCCTGAATACAGCACACTGATGCGTCCTGACTCCTTATCCAGTTTGCCAGTCTGTGTCTTTTAATTGGAGCATTTAGCCCATTTACATTTAACGTTAATATTGTTATGTGTGAATCTGATCCTGTCATTATGATGTTAGTTGGTTATTTTGCTCATTAGTTGATGCAGTTTCTTCCTAGCCTCGATGGTCTTTACAATTTGGCATGTTTTTGCAGTGGCTGGTACCGGTTGTTCCTTTCCACGTTTAGTGCTTCCTTCAGGAGCTCTTTTAGGGCAGGCCTGGTGGTGACAAAATCACTCAGCGTTTGCTTGTCTGTAAAGTATTTTATTTCTCCTTCACTTATGAAGCTTAGTTTGGCTGGATATGAAATTCTGGGTTGAAAATTCTTTTCTTTAAGAATGTTGAATATCGGCCCCCACTCTCTTCTGGCTTGTAGAGTTTCTGCTGAGAGATCAGCTGTTAGTCTGATGGGCTTCCCTTTGTGGGTAACCCGACCTTTCTCTCTGGCTGCCCTTAACATTTTTTCCTTCATTTCAACTTTGGTGAATCTGACAATTATGTGTCTTGGAGTTGCTCTTCTCGAGGAGTATCTTTGTGGCGTTCTCTGTGTTTCCTGAATCTGAATGTTGGCCTGCCTTGCTAGATTGGGGAAGTTCTCCTGGATAATATCCTGCAGAGTGTTTTCCAACTTGGTTCCATTCTCCCCGTCATTTTCAGGTACACCAATCAGACGTAGGTTTGGTCTTTTCACATAGTCCCAAATTTCTTGGAGGCTTTGTTCATTTCTTTTTATTCTTTTTTCTCTAGACTTCCCTTCTCGCTTCATTTCATTCATTTCATCTTCCATCTGCGATACCCTTTCTTCCAGTTGATCGCATCTGCTACTGAGGCTTCTGCAATCTTCACGTAGTTCTCGAAACTTGGCTTTCAGCTCCTCCATCTCCTTTAAGCCCTTCTCTCCATTGGTTATTCTAGTTATCCATTCTTCTAATTTTTTTTCAAAGTTTTTAACTTCTTTGCTATTGTTTTGAATTTCCTCCCGTAGCTCAGAGTAGTTTGATCGTCTGAAGCCTTCTTCTCTCAACTCGTCAAAGTCATCCTCCATCCAGCTTTGTTCCATTGCTGGTGAGGAACTGCGTTCCTTTGGAGGAGGAGAGGTGCTCTGCTTTTTAGAATTTCCAGTCTTTCTGCTCTGTTTTTTCCCCATCTTTGCGGTTTTATCTACTTTTGGGCTTTGATGATGGTGATGTACAGATGGGTTTTTGGTGTGGATGTCCTTTCTGTTTGTTAGTTTTCCTTCTACCAGACAGGACCCTCAGCTGCAGGTCTGTTGGAGTTTACTAGAGGTCCACTCCAGACCCTGTTTGGCTGGGTGTCAGCAGCAGTGGCTGCAGAACAGCGGATTTTCGTGAGACCACCAATTCAGCTGTCTGATAGTTCCTCTGGAAGTTTTGTCTCAGAGGAGTACCTGACCCAGTGAGGTGTCAGTCTTTCCCTTCTGGGGGGGTGCCTCCCAGTTAGGCTGCTCAGGGGTGAGGGACCCACTTTAGGAGGCAGTCTGTCCGTTCTCAGATCTCCAGCTGCGTGCTGGGAGAACCACTACTCTCTTCAAAGCTGTCAGTCAGACAGGGACATTTAAGTCTCTGGAGATTCCTGCTGACTTTTTGTTTGTCTGTGCCCTGCCCCCAGAGGTGGAGCCTACAGAGGCAGACAGGCCTCCTTGAGCTGTGGTGGGCTCCACCCAGTTCGAGCTTCCTGGCTGCTTTGTTTACCTAAGCAAGCCTGGGTAATGGCGGGCGCCCCTCCCCCAGCCTCGCTGCCGCCTTGCAGCTTGATCTCAGACTGCTGTGCTAGCAA
This sequence comes from Hylobates moloch, assembly GCF_009828535.3. Lineage (NCBI taxonomy): Eukaryota > Metazoa > Chordata > Mammalia > Primates > Hylobatidae > Hylobates > Hylobates moloch. Next base: position 101,820,510 of record NW_026652282.1, on the reverse strand, counting down.
TCAGCGAGACTCCGTGGGCATAGGACCCTCCGAGCCAGGTGCGGGATACAATCTCCTAGTGTGCCGTTTTCCAGGCCCGTTGGGAAAGCGCAGTATGAGGGTGGGACTGACCCGATTTTCCAGGTGCCGTCTGTTACCCCTTTCTTTGACTAGGAAAGGGAACTCCCTGACCCCTTGCGCTTCCCGAGTGAGGCAGTGCCTCGCCCTGCTGCGGCTCGCGCACAGTGCGCTTCACTGACTGTCCTGCACCCACTGTTTGGCACTCCCTAGTGAGATGAAACCGGTACCTCAAGCAGAAATGCAGAAATCACCAGTCTTCTGTGCTTCTGTGTCGCTCGGGCTGGGAGCTGGAGACCGGAGCTCTTCCTATTCGGCCATCTTGGCTCCCCCCCAGTAATAGCTTTTTAACTGATCACCCTGCTTTGACTTTTGCCCCTCATCCAATACTTTTTACAGTCAGTGTGGTCTTTTTCACTTTTAAACTTTTTTTTTTTTGAGACAGGGTCTCACTCTGTCACCCAGGCTGAAGTGCAGTGGTGTGATCATGGCTCACTGCAGCCTTGACCTCTTGGGCTCAGGCGATCCTTCCACCACAGCCTCCCAAGTAGCTGGGACCACAGGCATGCACCAACATGCCTGGCTAATTTATTATTATTATTATTTGTAGAGATGGGGTCTCCCTATGTTGCCCAGGCTGTAAACTTTTCAATGATTCCTATTGCTCTTAGCATTAAAAACAAAATAATTAATATAGCCTCTGAGGCCTTGCATAGCATGGCCAATATCTACCTCTTCAGCCTCATAAAATTCTCCACTTGATGTCTGAGCCCCAGCTACACTGGCTTTCTTTTGTCCTCCATATGCACTGGGCTTCCTCCTGCCAGAGGGTCTTTGCACATGTTTTCCCCTTTGCTTGCAATGCTTTTTTTCCTGCTTCATCTGGTTAACTCCTGTGCAGTCTTCAAATCTCTGAGGAAGTTTTGCTTGGTCAGGAAAACCTCCCTGACCTCATATTCTGTGTGCCTCTCCTACAGAATAATTAATTTAGTAATTAACAGAGAACTCATCACAGTTGTAATTTTACATGTATTTGCATGAATATTTGAATAATGTCTATCTCCCTCACTAGACTGTCAGCTTCATGTGGCAGGTGCCAAGATTGTTTTGCTTGGTACTGTGCCCACAGTATCTAACACAATGCCTAATACATACAAAGTGCTAAATATCTATTTGTTGGAGGAAGGAAGAGGAGAAAGCAAGAAAAAGATAAGGAGAGAAGTAGGGAAGGAGAGAAGGGAGAGCAAGAGAGGGGAATCTCCCCCCATGACTGACTATTTGTAAATGTTTATTCTCCTTGTATTTCTAACAGACTTTGCTTTATATTTCTTATTCATGTCATTATGTGCATAAAGGTCCATAACAGTCATGTGTTCTTGGTGGAGTGCACCTTTTATCAATATTAAATATCCCTTTGCCAGGCATGGTGGCTCATATCCGTAACCCCAGCTACTCGGGGGGCTGAGGTGGGAGGATCACCTGAGGCCAGGAGTTCAAGACCAGCCTAGGCAACACAGTGAGACCTCCATCTCTACAGAAAATACAAAAATTAGCTGGGTATGGTGGCATGCACCTGTTGTCCCAGCTACTCAGGAGGCTGAGGTGGGAGGATCACTTGGTCCCAGGAGTTCAAGGCTGCAGTGAGCTATGATTGCACTCCAGCCTGGGTGATAGAGCAAGACTCCAACTCTTAATTTTTGAGACAGAGTCTCACTCTGTCACCTAAGCTGGAGTGTAGTGGTGTAATTTTGGCTCAACGCAACCTCCACCTCCTGGGTTCAAGCGATTCTCCTGCCTCAGCCTCCCGAGTAGCTGGGACTACAGGCACGTGCCATCACACCCACCTAAGTTTTCATATTTTTAGTAGAGATGGGTTTTTGCCATGTTGGCCAGGCTGGTCTCAAACTCCTGACCTCAGATTATCTGCCCACCTTGGCCTCCCACCTCAGCCTCCCAATGTGCTGGGATTACAGGCATGAGCCACTGTGCCTGGCCCCCTTTGTCTCTTTTAATACTGTTGGCTCTAAATTTATTTTTGTCTAATTCAAATGTTACTCCTTTTTGCTAGCATCTGGAAAACTCAAAGCTTCACTGTTTCTTTGCTCATCACTATTTCTTATATTCCACATGTTCCTCTTTTTTGGATTCATTTTTCATTTTGCTTTTCTACATACTTGAGTAATTAATAGAGGCTCTGAATATGCATGAACATTATAATCTGAAAATTGGAGTTTTGTTCCTTATATTATTTCCCCCTCACCACATCCATGCAGGGTCAATTGTGCTATTTATTCATTTTGGTTCTTCTCTTTTATGCTATAGTTTTTCTCCACATATTTCTGGTAATCCTTTGATATCTATGCACACTAGTGAATAAGGGATAAATCAGTTAGCAAAGATAGCTTACCTGGGTCTCCTCTGCAGTCACATTGGTCTATGTCCCCTGACTGGCCTGTCTCCTAAGATAGAGGGCTTTGTGTAAGTGGGTTGAGTGTCTTGACCTATCAGGCTTTACTTTAAGGTGAGTGGGTACAGAGGAGATAGAAAGGCTGGTCTCTTCCCTCCCTACAAATTTTCAAAATAATTTTGCTGTAGTGTAATTACCCAATGGGCTCTTCCTGCACACTGCACAGACAAAATCAATTCACTGAGACCAAACTATTACAGTAAAGAAAGAGATTAATTGACACTAGGCTAGCAATACAGGAGACAGAGTTCTAACTCAAATCAGCCTCCTTTAGAATTCTGAGGCTAGGGTTTTCATGGTCAACTTGGTGGACAGCAGGCTAGGGAATGGGTGCTGCTGATTGGTCGGGGATGAAATCACAGGGGTGTGGCAAACGGTCCTCGTGGGCTGAGTCCACCTCTGGGTGGGGCCACAGGACCAGTTGAGACATAAGTTATGGGTCCAGGCAGAGTCAGTTCGTTGCTGGAAAATCTGAAAAAAAATCTTAAAACACCAATTTTAGGCTCTACAATAGTGATGTTACTCATAGGAGCAACTGGGGAAGTCACAAATCCTTTGGCCTCTGACCACATGACTCCTGAGCAGTAAAGGTTTATACAAACTACACCTACATTTTTGCAGTATTCAAGTTCCTCCCATAATCCTAATCTTGTCACCTTTCATTAGTCTCACAAAGGCAGTTTTCAGGCCCTAAGCAAGCAGTGAGTTAGTTTTAGTGAGGGACTATTATCATTCTTAATTTTAAGTTAAGCTATAAACTAAATTCCTCCCATGGTTAGCTTGGCCTGTGCCCCATAGAGAGCAAAGACAGCTTAGAGGTTAGGAGCAAGATGGAGTTATCCATGTCAGACTTCTTTTACTGTCATAATTTTGTAAAGTCAGTTTCAATCCCCCCTTTGGATTTCAGCACACTTCAATCCTCAAGTGTGAGTCACAGAGATGTGAAAAGGCAGATGACTACTCCAACTTCTTCCTGCTGATGGGGCATAGTTGGAGTAGGGTTTGCCCCAGGGTAAGAGGAGTGAAACTGTCTTGCTGTTGTTTTTATGTATTCACAAGTGCCTACTTAGGATCCCAAGGTCTGTATAACAACATTAGCACTCTTATCTACAGCTTTAGTATAGTACTTAAGTGAACAGCAGACTTAAAATAAATAATAAGCCCTAACATAAGGAGTAAAAATCCTAGCTTCAGGTGTTGCTGTAGAAATGATGTGAAGCCTTGAGGGACCTAGGTGAATGACCTTGAGAACCAATCATATATTGGGTCATCAGCAGAGACTCAAAAACAATGGACTGGAATCCAAAAACAATTAACTGGAATCTAGTAACAGGTATACTATGTTCTTCCAAAACATAATTTTTCTGTCTCCGGTTTTTCAATTCTACCAAAGACAAATCATAGTAGGACCAACTTATTTGCAAAATAAGTATGAGTCTTATTATGCTTAGCTTAATTATTTGCATAAACTGCAGCAAGAAAAATTATTTGCCATAAAGGCTTTAAAAAAAAAAAAACAAACAAACCTGGCGTTGCTGGAACTTCTCATAAGGAATCTCAGATTAGACCTTTTAACAGCCTCTTGAGCCCAGTCAGGGATTTATTTGTACCTGCAGATAACTGTGTGAATTGGGTGAATTGCTCTCTTCTCAAGGTACCAAAATAACTTGGGGTTCCTGGGCCTGTCAGAAAGTAACATTCTTTACTTGCCACAGGTTTGGAACCCTGTAAAGGACAAAGTATGAGGCCAGTTTTTCTAAGGGGCTCTTATCAGCTCTATAGGTAAACCTCAATTTGCCAATACAGTCTGAAAACATGTCATTCCAGTAAAAGCCTTGGTAATGTAACCAGTGTCCCAAATTGTGTTCTGTTACAAAAGAAAATGGATTCTTATTGAACTTATACAAATAACTATATTGCCATAAGTTAAGAATAATCACAAATAGTCTGCAAATTCTGGAGAAATCAGGTAGAGAGAAATAAATATGCTCCAAATTTTGTTCACAGGGGTATACTCTACTCAATTGTTATAAGCTGTCAAATAGCTCAAAAGAAAAAAAAAAGTTGGCCAGGCATGGTGGCTCTCACCTGTAATCCCAGCACTTTGGGAGGCTGAAGTGGATGGATCAGTTGCAGACAGGAGTTTGAGACCAGCCTGAGCAACATGGCAAAACCCCGTTTCTACTAAAAATATAAAAATTAGCTGGGTGTGGTCACGAGTGCCTGTAATCCCAGCACTTTGGGAGGCTGAGGTAGGTGGATCACTTGGGGACAGGAGCTTGAGGCCAGCCTAGGCAACATGGCAAAACCCCACTTCTACTAAAAATATAAAAATTAGCTGAGCGTGGTCATGTGTGCCTGTAATCCCAGCTACTTAGGAGGCTGAGACAGGAGAATTGCTTGAACCAGGAGGCAGAGGTTGCAGTGAGCCAAGATCACACCACTGTACTCCAGCCTGGGTGACAGAGCAAGACTGTCTCAAAAGAATTTTAAAATGTTTAAAAAGAAAAAAAGTTTTCTTAACTCTGAAAAGCAAAACAAAAAGGATCAGCAACATTTTAAGCAAAAAGTCATAAAAAGATAATTTCAGTCTTCTATTAGTTCAGTCCATGTGATTAATTCCTGCTCTATTTGATATTGGGCCAACAATCCTTATGGACACATAAGCTCTCCATGAGAGTCCTGGAAGTTTTTTTCTTTATTCCAATGACACAATTTCTAAAGTTATCAGGAAACTGCATTCAAGATCCCCTGTCAGAGTCCCATAGCTGAATATAAAACCACCTTTTGAAAAGGATCAAAGCAAATCAATTGTAGATGACAAGAGAATCAGAACACCCATGGTTAAAGACACAATTAACAAAGAAATTTGGTTATTTTGTGGCATACAACAAACATAATAATCATAATTATTACTGATAACATACATAAGTCATATTAAAATTATAGGTGTCTCACATAATTCTAGAACACACATTAATAACACATTCATAAAAATACATCCCAAAGAAAGCCAAATGCCATTTCACACATGACAATGCTCCCTGTATGATTGTAACATACCAAATAAGCCAAATATGTCACTTTTGGACATCAGGGGACCCAATATCTTAAAAAAAATTAATGAGGACAAAAGGACTGAATTTAGAACTTGAAATTTTTATTTTGGACGATCTGTCAAATATCAAAGATTAAAAACACTTGGTATCACAAAATAGGATCACAGGTAATTCAATTAGCCAAAGTGATAACTGAAAAAATTTCAAAATGGCAAAAATCTTTACTCATTGGGAGACCGAGCTTTCCAAAGAACAAGACCCAATAAAGACAGCATAGGACCAACTGAATCTGTCTCTTCTCTCTCCTTTCTTTTTTTCTTTTGTCCTGCAGTTTACCCAAAAGGCAAACACAAATCTTTATTATTTTAATATTACATGAAAATCTTGATCAAAAGAGAAAACCAAATTTTGCCTTTGCATTAGTATACTATTAATGTTAAACCTATTTTAATAAAACTTTATAAACAAATCTGTCCAATCTTAATCAGTTTGATCATAAGTTAAAATTTTTGTAAACCTTTTATAACTCTTTACAATTTTCTATTAAACGGCAGATAGATGCTCCAAAGAAACCCTGTTATTCTGGCACATGGACCCAGATATGCTTTTTATGTTTATGTTTAATTTATAGAAAAACTAAATAATCCCCTTCAAATTGTGTCCAACTTGTTCACACACAGGACTTCCTTTATAAGATCAATATTTTACAAACTTCTACAACTTGCTTAAGGCTTCAGTTTTGTACTATCATTCTTTTAACTTAGGACATTCCATAAAAACCTCTAAACTAGACAAAATGAGTTTCCTTTTAACAAAAAAATATTTCCATGCCTTCTTATAACCTCTTACCAAAACACATTCTACTTTCTTTATATGCCTTACATGTAACTATTTTGCCAGTAATCTCAATTACATATATATTACAATGCTAACTCTCAGCAATTTTTATTCTAGTGAGAAACTTATTAAGTAAGCAACTTTGACAATGTATCAGATTTCAGAGCCCAGGACAAGGACAGAGCTGTAGACAATGTCTGACTCTTTCCAGACTAGCTAGGGGACACAGTTAACTCCATATGTCCCCAGGCCTTACCTAGAATCTAATGGCTGTAAAACAGACAAGTCAAACAATTATCAAAAATGTCATAGTAGCAGTTTATGACCTTAAAACATCTGACAAAGACTGTCTGACCTGCCTGATTCAGACTAAATATCTAAATTCTGAAGACATCTTTATTTTATTTTACCAAAAATCTTAAAACTATATTTACCAAAGATTACTAATGATGAACTAAAAAGCATTAAAGTTTCTATTTTTTCAAGTGTTTATATTTATTGAAGCCAATTAATTAGAGCTCTCTCATATATTTTGGTTATTGAAACATCACGCACAGGACACATAAATATATAGACAGACAGACAAAAGCAGATCTGGTAGAGTTATAAATTCTTCATTTGCCAGTTTTTAAATTTCTTTTCTCCATTTGAGACCAGTCTCTTAATTACTTGTTCCCTGCCCTGAACAATTGTCAGCTAGGCAACTCTAAATTTGCATTTCTAAAGGGACAATTCTTAGGTGAAACAAGATAGAGGATTCATATTTTACTCAAACCAAGGAAAAAAATAGTGCGAGTAAAAGTTCAGTTAAGACAGCCAGGAAAAGCAGACATCCTTACATGTGGACATTTCCTTAAAGATGTAAGTTTCTTCATTGGACTACTGGCTTTAAGATGGAGACTTTTAAGGAACAGGGTCAAGGAGGCATGCAGATTCTAGGACCTAATAGGCAGTCACAGTTGGAAGGCAGAACAAATCCCCAAAAATCAAGGATCCCATTTTCACACCAAAGTCTGGGTCCCCCCAAAAAACTAAGTACTGTGGGATGACACAACACAATGCTTTTACCTGAATCCCACTGCAAGGGCATTCCTCTGAGGCTGGTGGCCAAACCAAAGCCAATCAACCCATTCTATAATCAGGCCATCCCCCATGGGAGCCTGTATTAGTCCGTTCTCACGCTGCTATAAGGACATACCTGAGACTGGGTAATTTATAAAGGGAAGAGGTTTAATTGACTCACAGTTCCACGTGGCTGGGAAGGCCTCAGGAAACTTACAACTCACAGCAAAAATGGAAGCAAACACGTCCTTCTTCACAGAGCACAGGAGAGAGAAGTGCAGAGCAAAGTGGGGAGAATCCCCTTAGAAAACCATCAGATCTCATGATAACTCACTCACTCTCATGAGAACAGCATGAGGGAACCACCCCCAAGATCTAATCACCTCCCACGAGGACCTTCCCCCAATAAGTGGGGATTACAATTTTGATTACAATTCAGGATGAGATTTTGGGTAGGGACACAGCAAAACCATATCAGAGCCTTACCTCTCAGTGTGGGCTGGGAATGTTTCCATACCTTCCAGGTGACCAAAAACATTATTTTATTATCCAAACGTGCAAAGAACCGAGTATCCCCCCATAACTGCCATTAGCCATCCCTAAAAGTATATCTCCTACCTAGCTATTACATACCAAGGCTAAAAGCTATCTCAATATGCAAAGTAAAAAGGTCAGGTATTACAATGCGAAACAGAGTAGAGCCTTATATCTAATCTGTTTGCTTACGACTACTGGGGTTCCATGAGGAAAACAGAGGTTCCACCCAAAACAGAGTCTGTGGTGCCTTCTGTTTTTCCTGAGGGGTCCCACGCTGTTAGGAATCATCTTAGGTCCTCTCATGTGGGCATCAAGGGTGGCAAGAGGGCAGACAGAAGTAAATGGAGAAACATAATTCAGTCAACTGAGAAGAAAAAAACCTTTTCCTCAAAAAACAAGATCCAAGAAGGGAAAAAGCATAAAGGCCTTTTACTGTCATAATTTTGCAAAGGCAGTTTCACTGGTATTACTCAGGAGTGTATTTCTCTCACAATCAAAACTGCTTCTGTTTTTTTCCCTATATTTCCTGAAAGTCCAGATTACACAAAGGTCTGTTCTGTTGTTTTTGTTTTTCTAGGATCCTACACTCACATTAGCAAACTTTTGGAAGCAAGTAGTTCGCTTTCTTTAGTGTGAAATTCTAGGTTTTAACCTTGGAATAAGTTGGGGGAAGGAAGGACAGAAATAGCCACAGAAGTGACCCTTCTTTTCTGAATACAGTTCTTGTTTGTTTTTTTTTTAACTGTCCCATTCCAATTGTAGTGAATGCAATTCTTTAATTAACTGGAAGTTCCCCCTTCCCATGCGTTTGCATTTGTTTATTCTGAAATTTGATTTTCTCTGGATTTACTCCCGTAATCTTCTCTTGCAGGTTTTGGACCAGGCTTCTCTTCCTCTCTTATCAATATGATTCCGACTGATTTCTATCCTGAGGGGATTCTTCACAATTTCTGGACTGCTGATGGTACACTTTCCTTTAATTATACTGCTCTTGTTTATTTTGCCATTGTAATATTTTAAGGGATTTGAATCGGGGAGGATGAGAACAAAGTTACAGGTGCATAGGCTGCCATCTTGATCTAATCTGACCAGAGTCATTTTCTTATGTCAATTTGCCTGAGGCAAGGAGACTGGCCAGGGCTCACTCAGAGAGGCAAGGAGAAAGGGCCTCTTCCAGGGAAGGCTTCTGATTACTCAGGATTTCTTCGTCTTCTTCTTTTTTAACTATTGTACAATATTTATATTATGATTACTCATGACCTCTGATAAAGGACCATTAGGACTTAAGGACCTACAATCTGCGTATCAGTGTTTTAGAAAGAGCAAATGCTACAGCTAGCACATTAGACCCCTTAGGGCAAATTAGAAAAGGGCATGACCTTCAGAGCAGAAACATTGCAAAAAATAGTCTCCCCTTGGGGTAGATTAATTAGAAAAAGACACCTCTTTGGATAGGCCAGTTATAAGAAAGTTTGCCTTTCTCTGCTGACCATGGCACCTCTGAATTAGGACACAAGGCTTGGTTGACTAGTACAGTATAGGCTAGATTTCATTTCCCCACACATAGCTGTGTGGGGGGCATAGGCTGCAGAACCATATTACCAATTATGGTGGCCTCTGCTGGTGCTAATCACAACGCCCAGAGACAAGGCCTCTGCCTTCTGGAGTGTCTCCCAATTCCACGCACAGGTCTGAAAGGTCAGTTGAAGTTCAGAGAGACTTTGCTAAAGTAGGCCTTCTATGACAGCAGTCTTTGCTCCCCACTTTCCACTGCACCAAGAGACAGCCCTGAATCCCTGAGTCCTAGCGGAGCCAACATTGCAGAGCAGCCCAGAGATCATCCTTCTAATAACCAGGGAACTCCGGTTTTAAAGACTAGGCTCTCCTCACTTAGGCTTCTAACAGAGTCACTCTCAGCACCAAGAAGAGAGGATTTTTTGTTTTGTTTTGTTTTGTTTTTTTGTTTGTTTGTTTTTTGAGACGGAGTCTCAATCTGTCGCTCACGTTGGAGTGAAGTGGCGCGATCTCGGCTCACTGCAATCTCTGCCTCCCGGGTTCAAGCGATTCCCCTGCCTCAGCCTCCTGAGTAGCTGGGATTGCAGGCACACACCACCATGCATGGCCAATTTTTGTATTTTTAGTAGAGACAGGGTTTCATCATGTTGGTCAGGCTGATCTCGAACTCCTGACCTCATGATCTGCCCGCCTTGGCCTCCCAAAGTGCTGGGATTACAGGCGTCAGCCACTGCGCCCGGCCGAAGAGAGGTCTTTAATGCAAATGCCACCAACAACTCTTAGAGACCATCAACCACCACTAGGACTCCCTAGGAGTTGTCCTTAGGAATTAGAGACAAGGCCTCTATTGGACATGCTACAACCTCTCTCCCACAATTTACTTCACTCACTCACCAGGGCCATCAGCAGATACACCAGAATGCATATACCTTTATTTATATATTTAAAACAAAAATAGGATTAGTCAACAGACATTGGGCTACAACTGGTTTTATGCCTCACTTAATGTATCACAGACACCTTTCAGATGGATACATACAGCGCCGTCATTTTCTTTGTAATGGCTGCAGTGTTCTACTACATGGATGTACCATAATCTATTTAGGCTTTCTTATCTTCCCCCCAATTCTCTCCTCCTCATCCTCTCGACAGAACTTTTGGATAAACTATTATGTGTAAATAATTAACTGATGAGCCAAGTAATATATTATAATTACATTTCCTTTCTTAAACATTTGCTTTTCCTGGATTTAACAATTGCCTCTCCTTTTCATTTACTTCGTTTTCTATGGTGCTCTGCGGAGTTGTGCAGTGCATAACTTATGCAGTTATATATGGCAGCCCTGTCTGTACCTATGGCTAAGTCATCCCAACTATCAAACAGAGCTTCTTTTTTTTTTCCCTCTAGGGTGGATGAGGGGTGAGGGGGCTGGGTTTCTGAGAAGGGAGCCAGACTTTCAATATAATTTTATAGACAGTTAAATTAATAGATGATCTATCCATTCCATTTTATTTTCTTAGATGCCTCTGTCTTCCTACTTCAATATCCTGTGTCAGATCATCTGTTTCCTGGATGCCATGTCTTCCTCTTTCTTGGTTTGCCCTTTAGTTTTAGTGGAGCATGTCTTCTAGTCACTTCTTGTGAGTGTGTGCATGGGAAGAAAATTATTTAAGCACTGCATGACTGAAAATGTATTTATCTACCTTAAAACTCAATTGATATGTTGACTGAATATTGAATTCTACATTGGAAATCATATTCACCAATAATTTTGAAGTATGGTTCCACTGTCTTTCAGCTTTACTGATTTCTATTGAGAAGCCAAATGCCATTCTTATTCTTGATCCTTTGTATGGAAACTTTTACTTCTTCCTACCTCTGGAAGCTTTTAAGGTCTGCTTTAATACTCTGAAATTTTACAATGGTATGCCTCCATGTGGGGCTCTTTCTCGCTCATGCTTCATGTTTTATGAATATAACACTATCTTTCATCTTTCTGCATATACTGGAGTAGAAGCTTAGTAGGGCTTTTTAAAATTTTTTTAATTTTAATTTTTTATTTTTGGAGACAGAGTGTTGCTGGAGTGCAGTGGTGCGATCTCGGCTCACTGCAACCTCTACCTCCTGGGTTCAAGTGATTCTCCTGCCTGAGCCTCCGGAGCAGCTGGGATTACAGGCGTGCGCCATCATGCCCGGCTAATCTTTTGTATTTTTGTAGAGACAGGGTTTCACCATGTTGGCCAGGCTGGTCTCGATCTCCTGACCTCAAGTAATCCACCCACCACAGCCTCCCAAAATGTTGGGACTACAGACGTGAGCCACCACGTCCAGCTTTTTAAAATGTTTTTATTTGTTCTTGTCATTGTTTATATTTTCTCCTATCTCCCCTTTTCTGTTTTTTGGCTTTTGCTTCACTTCTGGTTTTCACGTTGGAACTTTCCTTGAGTTGTTTGAAATCTTTAGTGATTTGTTCATATTTAAGAGTGAGGCACTAAAAAGCTGGCTGGAAGTTCTGAATGCCTGGGAGAAGGAGTGGGCTTTGATGTATGGCAATTGGATAGCAGGATGCTTTTTGGTTGAGGTACCTGTACCAGTAGACTATTCTTCGATGTGGCTCGATTCTTCAGAGAAGGATCCTTTAAACCTCCTATCTGGGATATAAGCCTGGCTGCTTATATTCCAGGAACTAGATATGAGAAATAGAATCCCAGACTTTATTCCTCCTATTTTCAGTCTAGCATACTCTGCTTTCCCTACTTGTCTCTAAGTCTATAACATCTGTGGTTCATTTTCACTTATTTGCATTTTAGTCTATTTTAAAAACGTTTTATTGATAAATAACATACAGAAATGCACAAATCATTGGCTGGGCGCGGTGGTTCACGCCTGTAAACCCAGCACTTTGGGAGGCTGAGGCAGGCGGATCACCTAAGGTCAGGAGTTCGAGACCAGCCATGACCAACATGGAGAAACCCCGTCTCTACTAAGAATACAAAATTAGCCGGGTGTGTTGGCGCATACCTATAATCCCAGCTACTCAGGAAGGCTGAGGCAGGTAAATCGCTTGAACCCAGAAGGTGGAGGTTACAGTGAGCTGAGACTGCATCATTGCACTCCAGCCTGGGCAACAAGAGCGAAACTCTGTCTCAAAAAAAAAAAAAAAAAGAAATTCACAAATTATAAGTGTACTGCTCAATGAACTTTTACAAATAAAGCTACATAATGAGCATCCAGATGTCTCTTGTTTAGTTTCTACAAATAATAGACCTCTTTTGCTGGAGTAACATACGTAAAGCACTTAGAACGTCCATGGCATTATGATGAGTGCTTCTACTGGGGCTAGCTAAAATAATTTAGTCATCTATCCATCTGCTTTCCATCTGCCTTTCTTTCTTTCTTTCTTTCTTTTCTTTTTCTTTCCTTTTCTTTTTTTCTTTTTTTTTTGTAACGGGGTCTCACTTTGGCCGAGGCTGGAGTGCAGTGGCACACTCACGGCTCACTGCATCTTTGACCTCCTGGCTTCAAGCAATACTCCCGCCTCAGCCTCCCTAGTAGCTGGGACTACAGGTGCATGCCCAACACACCGAGCTACTTTTTGTATTTTTTGTAGAGGTAGGGTTTCACCATGTTGCCCAGACTGGTCTGAAACTCCTAGGCTCTAAGTGATATTCGCTCCTCAGCCTCGCAAAGTGCTAGGATTATAGGCTTGAGTCACCGCACCCAGCTCTAAGCAGTGTTTTCATGTAGCATTTACGGCTCCTAGTTTCATGGAAGGTAAAGTCTACATTCCAGTTTCTCCATTTTCTTGTTTCCAGGTGATTTCTGTACTTCACTACCTTCCTTACAAAATTTTTAATTTTGATGTAGTCTTACCTGTTAATGGATGGCCAAAAGGCACTGGATAAAAATCAGCAGCTATTCCTTATAAATGAGTACAATGAGTATAGAAAGTACAATGAGAATAGAAAAAAAACTTTTTTTTTTTTTTTTTTTTTTTTTTTGCCGTGGTCTCGCTCTGTTGCCCAGGTTAGAGTACAGTGGCGTGATCTCTGCTCACTGCAACCTCTGCCTCCCCAGGCTCAGGTGATCCTCCCACTTCAGCCTTTGGAGTAGCTGGGACTACAGACACGCACCACCACACCCAGCTAATTTTTTGTATTCTTTGTAGAGACTGGTTTTACCATATTGCCCACGCTGCTGTCGCACTCCAGGGCTCAATCCACCTACCTCAGCCTCCCAAACTGCTGGAATTACAGACATGAGCCACCACACCCAGCTAGAAAAGAGCTTTCTAAACACAGTAAAGAGTATTGAAAAGCCAATAGAAAGCATCATAATTAAGTCACTTCCCCTGAAATTCAGGAATAAAGCATAGATGTCCACTACAGTATTTTGAAGGCTCTGGAATGTGACAAAACAAGAAAATAAAATAAGCTGTGTAAATCTAAAAGAAAGAGAAAAGAGGAAAAAGTATAATTATTTATAGATATGATTATACACATTGAGATCCAAGAAACGTATCTTAAAAACATTAAAACTAATAAGCCTATGTAGTGGATATCTGCTGTTTTGCTTTGCCCAGCATTCCTTCCTCTCTGCTTCTAGCAACAGCATTCTTCTTCCTTTGGATACCTGCTCGTACTTTATCCTTTCAATATAGTCCTGGTAGGACAGGCAATCACAATAGTCCCCTCCGCTGCCTGTGGCTGGGCACCTAACCCAGGATGGACTAATCATAATATCATAATCATAATATCCAACCCCATTGGACCCAGTGGTAGCTCCAAGTGGTAGGCATGAGACCTGGCCCAGAGATACAAGATCGCCCTTGGAATTTTCCAAATCAAAGAAGTAATTTTCTCTTTTCCTTGGGTCTTGAACTGTAAGGATGTGACCCCAGAGCAATTAGTAGCCATGTCAGGTCTCTACCATGTAAGAGTCTTAGAGAATTAGGCGATACAGAGAGAAGCAGAGATGAAAGATGAGACAGAGTGACAGCCTAGATACCATTTGAGTCCCTTGATCTAGTTGGTTCTGAGATCTGCCCTATTCTTCCCAGTTACGTTAACCAATAAACTCAATTTTCCTCTTAAGCTTATTCAAGTTGGGTTTCTGTCACTTGCAAACAAGAGTCCTAATACAAGCCAGATGTAAAATAAATATACAGAATCCCATCATTTCCATTTTTTTCCTTTTCAAAGTATTATTAAATAGCTCCCTTTTATTTTCCAATATTTGTTATAAAAATGTTCAAACATGCAGAAAAGTTTAAAGAATTTTTACAATGAACATCAATACACCCACCACCTAGATTTTAAAATTAACATTCTTTTGTTATATTCCAATAATTTTCTCTTATTCTAGTAATAACAGAACTAGACATTATGTGTGCATATATATATCCCATTCACAACAGTGTGAAACACCAACAGACACAGACTAAAGCCTTAACAACACTTGTCTCTCAAGACAAAGGACCAAAAAAGGAGCAATCTCGCAATCGAGAAAATTTTAGATAGCTAATCTAGTCAAGCCAAATGCCATGGGAAAAAAAAAAATGCAGATTCACCCTTACCCATGCCAGCAATGGCAGAACAGGAGCCTAGACTTCGGCTCTTAGAAGGCTCCAGTTCCCATCTTCCATCCCCCACCTTTTCCCGCTCAGCAGAGACCACGTGGAGAGCCTGATGCCCCTCCCCCTCCCCATGAGGGTGATGTCAGCACTACCCAATTGTGAAGACACAATCCCTCCCCAGCAGTTCAGTTTAGAAACTGCCAGTCTTGTTAAAGAACAGCCTTGGCTTATCTGTTTAAGTCCCATAGGTAGTATTACTAGAGAATAACTCAGGCTTTGGGAACTGTGTAACTCTGAGATGGTTTGAAATTTTCGTTTTGTTTTTCTTTTGGCTCCAACCAGGCCTCTGTTGTTAGTCTAGTGGGGTTTCCCCTGCAGAGATTGGTCAGCTATGCTGTCTATCATCCTGGAAGGTGTTAAACACACAGGAAGGCCAGCCTCGGCGGGCAGGATCTAGCCTGAAAGGGCGGGCATTGCTAATGTGTTTTCAAAAGGTCTTCCCAATCCTCTACTCTAGACAGATCGGACCTTAGATAGAAGAACACAACGGATCCTCCAGTGACTGACGGTGAGCTAAAATGCCCTTTTGAGATCTCGGAATGTGGGGAGGATCTTGTTTAGGAACTTATTAAAGGTGGACCTGGTTATGTACCTGGTTATGGGTCACAAGACCTAAGCAAAGCCACATTTTTAGGCAATTTTAAGTTATTCTCAATGTTGTGCTAGCTTTCGTTATTCCCAAATATTTATAAGAGGTATGTTAAAAGTTACAGCCTTTATTCACCTGTGATGTGGATAACTTAGGGAAAAGCTCGTTAGAGTCATAGCTATTTGTGGTGAAGATCCTACCCAGCAAAGTGGTGATCACAAGATGGCCTTCAACAACCATAGCACTGCAGCTTAATGAAGAGGCAGGAACAGAAGAAAATTTGTGACCTGATTCAGATCGTAAGTGAGATAGTACTTTGAAGAACCTCCAGAAGTAGCTGGAGGACACTTTGAGGGGAATCTGTTTTGTTGACATTCAAGCCAGCAGGAGTTCAAGCCATTGTAATTTAAAATGGCATGTCAGGTTTCCAATTTAAGAGAGTCTTAAAAATGTGTTTTCCCTGCCAAATCAGCTTTAAATGACAGAAGAAAAAAACAAGTAAAAGAATAGCACTAAAATTGCAAGGGTTAGCAAGGAAGGATGTGATTAGCAGACCAAAATTTTCATAATTTCCTTGAAGATATGGAACAAATCGAATAAAATTGGCTGGGAAACTAGAGTCAATGAATTCATAACACTATACAGATATGGGAGAGGACTGCTGGAAAAGTGAATTCTCTGTTTTCTATCGTAGACCCAAAGGACGGATGATGTCACGGTCATCTGGATCAGGAGATGGGAGTGATGATGAGGCTACTACCTCTAAAGACGGTGGTGAGTAAATGAACTAGTAAAACTCAAGAGTTAAGTCTAAATAATTGTTAACAGGCCGGGCGCGGTGGCTCACGCCTGTAATCCCAGCACTTTGGGAGGCCGAAGCGAGCGGATCACGAGGTCAGGAGATCGAGACCACGGTGAAGCCCCGTCTCTACTAAAAATACAAAAAATTAGCTGGGCGTGGTTGTGGGCGCCTGTAGTCCCAGCTGCTCGGGAGGCTGAGGCAGGAGAATGGCGTGAACCCGGGAGGCGGAGCTTGCAGTGAGCCGAGATCGCGCCACTGCACTCCAGCCTGGGTGACAGATGGAGACTCCGTCTCAAAAAAAAAAAAAAATTGTTAACAACATGTCTAGGAAGCTAGAGTAAATTCTTTATGAAATTATTCCTCAGGGCTGGGTGCGGTGGCTCACGCCTGTAATTTCAGCACTTTGGGAGGCCGGGGCAGCGGTGGGGGGGAGGTGACGGGGGAGGAGGGGTTGGCAGGGAGGATCACCTGAGGTCAGGAATTCGAGAGCAGCCTGGCCAACATTGTGAAACCCCGTCTCTACTAAAAATCCAAAAATTAACTGGGCGTGGTCACGGCACGCGCCTGTAATCCAAGCTACTAGGGAGGCTCAGGCTAGAGAATCGCTTGAACGTGGGAGGCGGAGGTTGCAGTGAGCGGAGATTGTGCCATTGCACTCCAGCCTGGGCAACAGAGCAGGACTCCGTCTCAAAAAAAAAAAAAAAAGAAAAAAGAAAAGGAAGGAAATTCCTCAGAACATCTAGTGTAATGAAACAATTGATAAAAAAATTAATAGCAAGGTAGAAACAAATTTTCCCAGAGAAAACTGGGATCAGGGGATGGTGGTCAAGAGGGTACTCCTGTTTTTACTTTGTTTTTCTTGCTTTACAGTGAGAATGAATTCATGTAATATTTTGGCAAAAACTTTAAGGTTTGATAAAATTTAGTGTTGCTAAGGATATGGGGCAGTTAACAGTCATTCAGAAGGTGGGGATCATATGTTGGCACAACATTTTTGAAGGGTAAATATGACAGTGTATCGAAATTTTAAATATACCTTCCCCTTGACCCAATTCTACTTTTTCAAATATATCCTCAGAAATACTTTCATACATGCACAGATTTATGTTACAAGGATGTTCATTGGAGCATGTTTGTAGTCACAAAAATTGGAAATAACCAAATGTCCAGAAATAGGGGAATGGTTTAATACAATATGGTATATTTTTACTGTAAAATAGTATAAAGCCCTTAAAAAGAATGAGGTAGATCTCTATATACTGTCATGGACAGATCTCTAATATATATTAAGCGAAAAAAGCAAATTGTAGAGCTATATGTACAGTAATTATGCCATTTGAAAAAATATGAAAGCTTCCTATTTGTATATATACAAGTACATATGTACATAAATGCTGAGGAAGGTGATGCACCAAATTTAACAGGTAAAAGAGACACTTTTAATTTAATTTTATTTATTTTTCTTTTTTTGTATGCTTATCTGACCACCAACACTTACACTTTTTATCCTATATTCTTTTATATTGTTTAAATTTTTTCTTACACAAAGAATGTTTACATATCATTTGCATAACTAAACAGAACTGAAAGGTGACCATTAATAGAATGTAAATAGTATGTAGAACTCCCAAAACACTAATAGCTGAAAAAAGAAACAAAGGAAATTGTCAGTCCAGCAATGTAAGGTGAGAGAAAAAAGCAACAACAATAACGTGTGATAATTAGATTTTTTTAAGTGATAGGAATATGTATCCATATATAGTACACTATGTTGCCCTTAAAAATAGTGAAGTAGATCTGTGTGTAGTGACAAGGAAAGATGTTCATGATATAATATTAAGCAAAAAATAAAGTCACAGAAAAATTTATACTGTGTGATCCTTTTTTTAAAAAAAGCAAAAACTCTGCATGTTGGTTAAGTGTATAGAAAAAGATCTTTAATCAGCAAACTTAACTGAGGTTACCTTTGGGGGCTGGTTTTAGTTGGGGAACAGGGACTGAGTGGAGATTTCACCTTATTTTGTAGTCAAAGGTCGTTGAGACCTGGACATTTCTTTTCTTTTTCTTTTTCTTTCTCTCTTTTTTTTTTTTTTTTTGATGGAGTTTTGCTCTTGTTGCTCAGGCTGGAGTGCTATATGGCATGATTTCGGCTCACTGCAACCTCTGCCTCCTGGGTTCAAGCAATTCTCCTGCCTCAGCCTCCCAAGTAGCTGGGATTACAGGCATGCACCACCACACCCGGCTAATTTTGTATTTTTTAAGTAAAGACAGGGTTTCACCATGTTGGTCAGGCTGGTCTTGAACTCCTGACTTCAAGTGACCCGCCTACCTCAGCCTCCTAAAGTGCTGGGATTACAGGCATGAGCTACCATGCCTGGCCAAGACCTGGACATTTCTAACTGTACCTCTGGTTATATTACTCCCTTCCATATTTGATGCCTTTCAGTGGTTACCCATGACCTACTAGATAGAATCTAAACTCTGGAGGATGACATACAATATTCGCCATGATCTGAACCCAGCCCACCTCTCCGTCTTCATCTCTCATCATTCCTCCACAGGCCTACTGAACATCAGTCACATAGCATGGTAATATGGTTGTTCCCAGGTATCTGCAGGGAACTGGCTCCAGGAACCCTGCAGATACCAAAATCAGTGCATATTCAACTCCCACAGTCAGCTCTGCGGAACCCACAGATACAAAAAGTTGGCCTTCCCTTTACAGGTTTCCAATCCTGCAAATCCTGTGTTTTCCATTCCTGCTTGATTGCTGATGTGGAACCCGCCCATGCAGAGGGCCGACTGTATTTATTGAAAAAATATGTGTATAAATGGACCATCACAGTTTAAACCCTAGTTGTTCAAGGGTCAACTGTAAACAGTTGCCTAAATGGACCACGATCTTTCTCATGCCTCCATGTCTTTGCACACACTGTTCCCCTTTTCAAGTAATCCATAGATCTCTAGATCTCACTGTCCTGATACTACAAATTAAGTTTGGATTTGTATGATTAATATACAGATTACAACGTTAAGCCCCCATATTATGGACCATTCTTTCTGCATACTGTCATAGTCTGCCTTCAATAAGTCACCACTTCCCGTCTTGAAACTTTTTTTCAAAAAACCTTTTAGTTTAATTTTAAAAATTTCTGCAAACACTATGGCGACTTGTGTAACTTTAATACATACAAAAGATGTATGATGTGTAATTTATGGAGCATAATTATTAAATAAACGTCCAGGAATCCATCATCTGTGTGTAAGAACTAGAACATTACTGATGCTTTTGAATCTACCTAAATTCCCCTTCCCTAAATTTTCCTCCCACACTTCCCCTAGAGCAATCTCCTATCCCGGATCTTATATTAATTATTCCCCTCACCCCACTCCACCCCCTTTTTTTTTTATTATCTCCCTGTGTTGCTCAGGCTAGTCTCAAACTCCTGGGCTCAAGCGATCCTCCCACCTCAGCCTCCCAAGTGGCTGGGACTACAGGTGCATACCATATCACCCAGCTATTTTCCTTCTATACTTTAATACCTTTACCATATTATATATCTGCAAGTTTCTCTTATTTTTGAGCTTTATTTAAAAAGTTATCAAATTGTAGATATTATTTGGTGATTTGTGTTTTTCACATAACATTGTTTGAGACTTATGCACATGGCTGTAATTTATTCATTGTTCAGTGCTGTATAGTATTTCATTATGTGACTATACCACAATTTATTTAGCCATTTTCTTATCAAAGAATATCCTCTTGCCATCCTTTGAAGTCTGCATGCAGACTAGGAATAGAAAATCCTTAGCATGTTCTAAATCACTTTCTCCTTTGTGCCATGTCTCTATTTTTAACAATTAGTATATTCAAATGCAAGGATTGGCAATTTTTTTTTTCTGTTAAAGAACTAATAGGAACCATTTTAGACTCTGTGGGCCATATGGTCTCTGTCAAAACTCTAAACTCTGCTGTTTTAGCATAAAAGCAGCCACAGAAAATACGTAGACAAATAAATATTGCAATGTTCCAATAAAACTTTATTTACAAAAACAGGTAAAGGGCAGGGTTTGGTCCATGGGCTGTAGTTTCCAAACCCTGCTGTAGTTCATCTGAATTTCTGTAGTGTTGCCCAGTATTGTGGTTCTTATTATCAAGTCTGCCCTTGTCTTACTTTGCACGTGTCAAACCCTATTCTCCCCCTTTGTGATTCTCACCTCCTATATCTAAGAGTGAGCTTGACTTGTAAATCTAATTCCTGAACCAGTGTGGCTCAAGGCAAGAAGTGTTATCTGTAGCCACAGCTCCAACAGCAAGTAGGGTATATGAGTAAGATTTGGTACTAAGAGGCCTAAGATTGCTGTACCAGACTTGAGATTGGGATGCTGCCTTCACTTCCTTCATTAGCTCTTTAGAGTTTCTGGTTAGGACTGAAGTTACACTTCAATAACTAGTCTCCTTGCAATGTCCTGAATGTGCCTTACTCTCTCTTCCTTTAGGATTTAAATGTGCTTCCTATCTTCCTTCTTCATGCCCCCTGCTCCCTTTCACTCCCTTTGCCTGGCTAATTCCCACTCACTCTCGGGGATTTAAATTGGATTTCTTTCTCTAGAAGCTATTATTAATTCCCTTCCTCCGCTGCACCCCACCTCACCCTCCTAGGCTGGGCCAGGTGTCCCACCTCTGCGTTCTCATAGCGGCCTTTGTCACTCTGTCTTGTAATTGTCTGCCTTACCCACCAAATATATTACTTGGTAATAGAAACTTCCCTAAGGTGAGTGATAATTTAAAAGTTGGGCATTTAGGGATAGCTCTAAACCTACATTGCCAATTGAGAATGGAGGGCAAGGGTTGTCTTTGTATACTAAGGGAGTAGATCATAATGGGTCTGCCGGCAGGGTTCCTTCACTGTTTTCCTGGATTTGGCCAGGAGAAGCAGCCAGTTTCTACCTCTTGTGAAGATCAGCCACTGGCTGAGGTTCCAGCCAGAGAATAGACTGATTCTCTAGAACAAAATTACCACCATATCCTTAAATGTGCATTGCCTGCTGTTTTGTCCTACCTGCTTGATCGTGGCCTGAACTGCATGCAAGCTTGGTCTCCTTTTAGGCATTTTGTTTTGACTTATCTCAATAAAGGAGTTATTTTCTTATTCTTCATTTCTTTATCTTGGTGAGTGGGGCTCTGAACGTCTTTTTCTAACATGTCTACTACTTGAGACTATTTTATGGCAAGTCTCCTTACGAAATTATGTAAACTATGGGAAGTACTGTATTTGGAGTCAGTGAAGAACTGGACTTAGGTCTGTGTGCTTTGTGATTTTAGCAAATAATTTTAACCTCCTTTGCTGAGCCTATTTCTTATCTGTACAGTGGGGATGGTACTTGATCTATCTCACAGTGTGTTTATCAGGATAAAATAAGATTGCATGTGAAAGTGCTTTGAAAATTGAATTCAACTACAAATTGAATTTTGTGTTATTCTGTATTCCCTCATGGCATCTAGCACCATGCGTTGCTGAGAGTATTTGCTCAATACATTTTTGTTGAATGACCAAAGGAATTGGAGAGAGAAATAATGCTGTTGGTGGGAATAAAGGACATTTAGTAATAGAAGCAGGAAAAATACATGACTTGGTAATAGAAACTTCCCTAAAGTGAGTGATAATTTAAAAGTTGGGCATTTAGGGATAGCTCTAAACCTATATACCCAATGTCTGCTCTCTGCTTTGCTTATAAAAAATATTTAAATTTTCTTTCAGTATGATTTTGGCAACTTAGATAAGCTGTCAAACTTGATTAGGTTTTAAATATACAGTCATCAAAAAGCAGGATTGGCCCTAGGCAATACTGTGAGGTCAGCAAAATGTACTCTCAAAAATCTTTCCTTCCTGGTTGGTAACTTCACCTCTCACCACTCCCTAATGCAGTGGCTTCTCCTAGTTCTATTTACCTCCAGGCTCTTAGGACTTTCCTATTAGCCTTTTTCCTCCAAGAGGCATTCACCTTAAAGGGTTAGGAACTAAGTCTCCTTGGCTAATTTGCACTTTAAAAAAGGATCCTAGAGAAGGAGGCAATGTGTTATCCAAATGAGTGAATAAATAATCATGAAATTTCAGGCATTAAAGGGGATACAAGGGCTTATCAGTCCCATTCAAATCACAAGACATACTTATTTCACCTACAACTATGGTTTCCCAAACTTGGAGGTATGTAGAATTACCTGGAGAGCTGCTTTTTTTTCTTCAGAGTCTTACTTTGTCACCCAGGCTGGAGTGCATTGGCACCATCATAGCTCACTGCAGCTGGAACTCCTGGGCTCAAGCAATCCTCCCATCTCAGCATCCCAAAGTGCTGGGACTACAGGCATGTGCCACCACATGCAGCTAATTTTTTATTTTTATTTTTTGATAGAGACAGGGTCTCGCTTTGTTGACCAGGCTGGTCTTGAACTCCTGGCTTCAAGCAATCCTCCTGCCTCGGCCTCCCAAAGTGCTGGGATTACAGGCACAGGCATGAGCCACCGCATCTGGCCAAGAGCTTCTTAAAAATACTGATAATTGAGGTCCTCCTCACAGAGATTCTGATTGAATTGGACTGACTAGGTTTGGACCTGAGTAAAGATTAAAAAACAACAACAAAAAAACTCCCAGGTCATTCTATTGTACAGTGAGTTGGGAACCCCGGATTTAAATCTAAATTGGCACTGGGTGCAGTGGCTCATGCCTGTAATCCTACCACTTTGGGAGGCCGGGGTGGGCGGATCACCTGAGGTCAGGAGTTCAAGACCAGCCTGGCCAACATGGCGAAACCCCATTTCTACTAAAAATACCAAAAAATTTAGCTGGGTATGGTGGCGCACACCTGTAATGCCAGCTACTTGGGAGGCCAAGGCAGGAGAATCACTTGAACCTGGGAGATGGAGATTGCAGTGAGCCAACATCGCGCCACTGCACTCCAGCCTGGGCGACAGAGCCAGACTCTGTCTCAAAAAAAAAAAAAAAAAAAAAATCTAAATTGGCCTTGTCTGTGAGAAAAAGAAAAGCTGAATGCCATTAGATCAAACATTGAGCAGGGTGGGGTTGGAGGGACTTTGAGAGACATCGATAAAGTAAACAGAATGTTAAAAATAGGCCCATGCCATGGCACATCAGCTCGCCAAATATATATATATAGGCCCAGCAACTCCATAAGCAAGTCCTTGGCAGCACCCAAGGGAGAAGTCATCTGTGGCTGGTCTGGCTCCCCACTCCCAAACCCTCAGGGAAAACAGCCTATCTCTAACTTTTAGTCCTTAAATCTGCTTTCCAGATGGTTCACAGGTATGACAGATAAAATCTCTGAGCTAAGGAACGAAGTGCTTGAATGGTTGATGTACTAAGTCAGTAACTTCAGGTGATGTAAGATAAACAATTTTGTTAAAAATATGAAATTTGGCTGGGCGCGGTGGCTCACACCTGTAATCCCAGCACTTTGGGAAGCTGAGGCGGGCAGATCACCTGAGGTTGGGAGTTTGAGACCAGCCTGGCCAACATAGAGAAACCCCGTCTCTACTAAAAATACAAAATTAACCGGGCGTGGTGCTGCATGCCTGTAATCCCAGCTACTTGGGAGGCTTGAGGCAGAAGAATCACTTGAACCCGGGAGGTGGAGGTTGCGGTGAGCCGAGGTAGTGCCATTGCACTCTAGCCTGGGCAACAAGAGCAAAACTCCATCTCAAAAAAAAACCCAAATATATATATATAAATATATATATATACCTATACACACACACACACATACATATGAAATCTATTTACATTTTACTTAGCACATAGGTTCAGCACATGTTATTACTTTCCTTGCTTTTATATAGCAATCTCAGGATGGGAAACGGATGAATTCACATTGTGTAGTTGGATTATTTTTGCTTGAGCTTTGGCCTCCTCAGCAGCCCATTGGTGTTGATAGCATAACAAAGCCCTTATTATGATACAATCTTTACTATCTCAGCATTGCTTAGTTTGCCTTCTCTGTACTTTCCTGCTTCAAAGATGATCCTTCAGAAAAGTGGATGAAGAAAATGGGGACTGCCTTTTACCTAGTAGTTTTTTTGTTGGTTTTTTTTTTTTTTTTTTTTACTCTGTCACCTAGGCTGGAGCGCAGTGGTGCAATCTCGGCTGACTGCAACCTCTGCCTCCCGGGTTCAAACACTTCTGCTTCAGCCTCCCAAGTAACTGGGACCACAGATGTGCACCACCACGCCTGACTAATTTTTGTATTTTTAGTAGAGACGGGGTATCGCCATGTTGCCCAGGCTGGTCTCAAACTCCTGGCCAAGTGATCCACCCACCCTGGCCTCCCAAAGTGCTGGGATTACAGGTGTGAACCACTGTGCCTAGCCGTTTTTTCTGTTTTGTTTTGGTTTTTGCTTTTTTTTTTTTTTAAATGCATCTCAGAAACATCTTCAGATTCTCCTGGGCAAGCAGTCTCTCCCATTCCTAAGGAAAATCCCACCCATTGGATAGGAAGGCTTCCAGGAGTGTCTGTCTAGTGGCAAGGCACTGGTATATCTGGAGAGGACCTAAAGCACCCCAGATGGCTATAACTGTATGGCGTCCTACATTACACATCTTGATTCCCCAAGCACCCTGGGGAATCCCTGTGATCAAAAAGGGGAAATGGGTTACACTTTGCCTTTTTAGGGAGATGTCCACAGAAATAAAGGAATTGACATTATAAAAGCTAGCTCCCTGTCTTTGTTTGTATTTCTTCCTATACACATATACTTACCTTTATAAACAGCTTGGTTAAAAGGCGGCCAATAATAACTACACCTCATGTGGCAAAATTGTAAAGTTTAATTAATGTTTCTAAGGTATGAGTTGAACTCACAAGATGAAAGATCCTAAATATGGAATATGTGTTAAGTGCCCAGTCTAGTTTAGTCTGATAATGGCTATAATTGTATGGTGTCCTACATTACACATCTTGATTAGTGTGGCTCCCGTGAATTCAACCTTGAAAATGTATTTTAATGTTGAGAATGTGTTTAACGTTGGTTGGCAAACATTTGGGTGTACAGAATACATGCTTATGTTCTTCAACTAGCCTCAATTATTTGGTTCTTGATGTAAAAGATATTTTACAAACCAACTTGGGAGGTTTTTGTTTTTTTTGAGACAGAGTCTTGCTCTGTTGCCCAGGCAGGAGTACAGTGGCACAATCTCGGCTCACTGCAACCTCCACCTCCTGAGTTCAAGCGATTCTCCTGCCTTATCCTCCCAAGTAGCTGGGATTACAGGCACCCTCCAACGTGCCCGGATAATTTTTGTGTTTTTGGTAGAGATGGGGTTTCACCATGTTGGCCAGGCTGGTCTTGAACCCCTGACCTCAGGTGATCTGCCCGCCTCAGCCTCCCAAAGTTTTGAGATTACAAGCCTGAGCCACCTAGCCTTGTTTTTTTTGTTTGTTTGTTTGTTTTTTATAACAAGGTCTCACTCTGTCGCCCAGGCTGGAGTGCAGTGGTGTGAGCTTGGCTCACTGCAACCTCTGCCACAGGTTCAAGGGATTCTTTTGCCTCAGCCATTTGAGTAGCTGGGATTACAGGCGAACACCACCATGTCCGGCCTATTTTTGTATTTTTAGTGGAAACGGAGTTTCACTATATTGGCCAGGCTGGTTTGGAACTCCTGGTCTCATGTGATCCACCCACGTTGGCCTCCCAAAGTGCTGGGATTACAGGCATGAGCCACCATGCGTGGCTAGATCTGTGCTTTTTAAAACCAACATATAACTCAGAAGACTGAAGGGCTTAGATAACCATGTGAGATACGGAACTATTATTACTAGAATGTAGTTAAATATTAACAGGACTCAGCTATCATTTAGGTGAGTAGAAAAGTTTATCTTTGTATGGCAAAAGCAGCTTTCTCTTATCTTTATGTCCATTCCCTTTCAGTTACACTAATATTTGTAATTTTTTAAATGGCTAGCACTTCATATACCCTCCTAAAGATTTTAACTACATGAATTAGAACAACCTTGTTATTAAATCCTGAAAATGAGTCAGTTACTCCTCCCTTATAAAGACACATTATTTTATTCACATGCAATGAAATACTCAATTCAATAAGCATTTACCCTGCATTTACAGTGGTTCAGCATTTTGTGAACTGTGAGACACGATAAAGGAAAGCTCAATGTTTAAGGCGTCTTTCCTGGCCTTAAGAGTTTACTGTTTCTGTTTGGGCAGCAAGAACTATATGGTAGGCCCAGCACTTTGGGAGGCTGAGGCAGGCGGATCACTTGAGGCCAGGAGTTCGAGACCAGCCTGGCCAACATGGCAAAACCCTGACTCTACTAAAAATACAAAAAAAAAATTAGCAGGCGTAGTGATACACGCCTGTAGTCCCAGGTACTCAAAGAGGCTGACGCACAAGAATCGCTTGAACCCGGGAGGCAGAGGTTGCAGTGAGCCAAGATTACACCACTGCACTCCAGCCTGGGCGACACAGCAAGATTCTGTCTTCAAAACAAAACGAAACGAAAAAAACTATGTGGTATATTCAAAACAGATAGGAGTGCTTCCATCTGTCTCCTTTCAGGCCCCTATCTCCCTTCTCAGGGGTTCTAAGTTCCATTAGAGCCTTGCTTTCAGCAGGCTGTCATCAAATAGCAATGATATTGTCTAATAATGCCAAAGGTTGATTTGCATTTTAATCAGGGACTTTTCAAGACACAAAAACAAGTGGGCCTGTTTAAACAAAGTTAGAAAGTTGATTTATTTGCAGGGTTCTGATTCATCTATCACAAGATATACCATACAAGCTGCTTTTACTCCACTCACAATCCTGTCACCCCTGGTTTGTAAAAGCTCTGCTTGCTGGATTGTCTCCCTACTATCTATGATCGCCTACAGAGAGTAGACTCCAAATTCTTGGCTTGGTGTGCCAGGCACTTTTGAGCCTCATCTTCCTTACTCCCAGCCAGACATCCTACTTCCCAGCCTCACTGCACTTTCCATGTTTCCATAAACAGGCCAGGCCCTTTCACTCCTTGCTTTGCCCTTGTTTCCATTCCCCAGAATGGCTTTCATCCTGTTCCCTCTTGTCTTTTTGGCAACTCCCACTTTGAGACACAGCATAAACATAATCTCTGTAGAACTCTTCCTATTCCAGATTTCTCCCAAATTTCTTGTTTTGCCTCTTCTGACAGCACTTTGTATATGTGTCATAATATTGTTATGGAAATTAGTTTTGAAACTATCTTCCCCTACTGGCTTCTCAAGGGCAGAGACCTTGCATAGTCTTACCATACATGCTAACTGAATGCTTTTGCAGTTAGAATGATCAACAGGTTGGCAAATTTAGTTTTTGGTATTGTGTTACCTCCCTCTGAGAATGCCCCAAGGTTAAGTAAAAACTCCCAACAGGGAATTTACAAGGTTTTTGTTGCTAATTTAACCAAATTTAAAGATTTTTAAAATCAGTATTCAACTGTAAAGCGTGGGCTCATGAAAGACATTAGTAGAAAACACTGACTTTTGCCGATATTGTTCTAAAATGTCTCCTTTGGGACAGCACGTAAACTGAGATTTGGCAAAAGAAGGAAATGGGTCTTAGCTTTGTTTGGTCTATAAATTACTGAGTTAAGGACTGATAGAGCGGGGGTTAGGACGGTCCTGGGCATAGTGCTGGGTGGGTGAGGGGTTAGTTACCTATTTCTTCGCCTTAGAATACACCCTTAATTTGGCTAGCCAGCTTAGAAAATGCTCCTGGTAGTAAGATAAAAGGATTTACAGCTACATGAAAGAAAAAGGCATCAAAATTCAAGCCTTATTCAGCCTTCGGTCTGTGGTGCCCTGAGATACAACAGAAACAATTTATAGCGGCACCGAATCAAAAAGTCCTTTTCTTCCTATCTTAGCTCGTTTTCTTCTCCTTTCCTATCTTAACATCGGGACATTCCTCTCCAGCAGCGGGCATAATGGCACGATTATGTTTTCCTCTATTTAGGGTTACTCCCCTAGCCTTGCAACCACTCCTTATTCTTTTATCTCTTTCAAAGTTCCTATTCTCCCGGACCCTTACGTTTTATTCCGTCCCTCCCTGTCTCCTCCTCTTCCTCCTCCTCCGTTTTCCCAGCTAGCTCACTCCGCCCCTCGCCGTCACTACCTTCCCTCCCCCGAGGCTCCTTCCCGCTCCTCCCGCCACCCCCCCACCCCCTCGCCTTCAGAAAGCTCCAATCAGGAGCTCCGAAGGTGTCTCGAAGGCCCGCCCCCTCCTCCTATCCACTTTTCTTCCCCCCAGTTTCTCCCTCCCCCCTTCCCCCCCCACTCAAGTCCTGCGGACCTGGGGGCTTCGGGATCTGGGCGCTATGAAAAGTGTCTGCCCAGTCACTTCCGGTAAGGGCGCTGCGGCGCGGAGCTTCCCGCGGGACCGTTAAGAAGGGAGTGGGAGTTCCCGGTGGGCCAGGGAAGGAAGGCGCTGCCAGGAAAGGGGAGCGCGAAGGGGAGCGGGAGCAGGAGCGAACTAGCGCGAGCGTCTGGGGCACTTTAGCCGCCCCTTTCCAGCCGCCCCCTCACGCGCGAGCTCCCCCGTCCCCCGGGCGGCTGCAGCGCTTCCCTCACCCCCACTCCCTGAGGTTGACACCGCCCCTCCCTCGGCGCCGCGTGACCGGAAATGGCGCCATCTTTAGCCTCTTGTGCTATTGACAATAACAAGCCCTGGTTCTTTCCCCCTCCCCCTTTCCCCCAACCACAGCTTCTCCCCTCCCAGGGAGAGGGAGAAAAGGAGGAGGAGCTGCAGCCTCACAGACTCGCTGAGTCGCTCCTGCAGAAAGGGGGGGAGAGAGATCGAAAAGCAGGGGAGGGGGACGGCACGGCCGTTTACCTGTCTGCCTCCTCATTCGCTCTCCCCCCTCGTTCTGCTCACTCCTGGTGTCAGCCTATCCGCCTTCCCAAACCCTCCCATTCCCCCGGTGTAGCCCCCCCTCCTTCACTTTCCTTCTCGTCCTCTGTGTTTCTCCTCTCTTCTTTCTTCCCTTCCCCCTCTAGCATTGCCACCTTCTCTCCTACACGCACGCAGGCATATAAACGTAGGTTTTTGATGCTCCTCTGCCTGTTGACCCCGCTATTTTCATGTTTCCAACAGGTTTTTCTTCCCCCAGTCCCTCAGCTGCTGCTGCTGCTCAGGAGGTCAGATCTGCCACTGATGGTAATACCAGCACCACTCCGCCCACCTCTGCCAAGAAGAGAAAGTTAAACAGCAGCAGCAGTAGCAGCAGTAACAGTAGTAACGAGAGAGAAGACTTTGATTCCACCTCTTCCTCCTCTTCCACTCCTCCTTTACAACCCAGGGATTCGGCATCCCCTTCAACCTCGTCCTTCTGCCTGGGGGTTTCAGTGGCTGCTTCCAGCCACGTACCGATACAGAAGAAGCTGCGTTTTGAAGACACCCTGGAGTTTGTAGGGTTTGATGCGAAGATGGCTGAGGAATCCTCCTCCTCCTCCTCCTCATCTTCACCAACTGCTGCAACATCTCAGCAGCAGCAACTTAAAAATAAGAGTATATTAATCTCTTCTGTGGCTTCGGTGCATCATGCAAACGGCCTAGCCAAATCTTCTACCACCGTCTCTAGCTTTGCTAACAGCAAGCCTGGCTCTGCTAAGAAGTTAGTGATCAAGAACTTTAAAGGTAACCAAGGCCAAAATCCATAATCACCTAATAAGGATTTGACACTCGAGGGGTCACGTGCTGTATTTATGTTAATATATTAAACAGTTTGGAGGTGGCCTAATGTTTTATGCATAATCAATGAGGTGGAGGGGAGGTCCTTTTTTGGTGGAGGGTTCATTTTCCGGGGGTGGTTAGGATCCTTGTGCTGAAGCATACACCGGGGTGTTTCTATGCAGTATTTTGAGGTCTTTTTCAACCTATTGTATTTAATCTGTTATTCTCTATAACACTGACAATCGGTATGATTGATCCGGATTTTACAGGTGAGAAATTTGTATTCTAAAGAGGTTTATTTATTTCAGGTGCATAGCGAGCCTTGGCACTGCTGGGATTTTTATTTTTATGCTTCAGTAGGCCACATTATCCAGTGCCTAGAAATGCAGGTAGCAATAGTGATCTTTTTATGCTCAAATAAGATTTATAATTAGATTTATACTGTATTCATGAAACTCATTTGGAAGCAGTATTTGAAGAAAAATTTATGTTCTCTGCATTTCTTTCCAAAGGTAGGGTTTGAAAGTGAAAAACATTGTGTATACACAGTAGTAGCTCTGTGTACCACTAGTCTAAAGATAGGAACAATTACTACATCTATTTTTTCCATCACTAAAATGAATTTTAAAGTGTCGACCTGCAGCTTTTAGGAAAATTTGTTAAGACCGTGTTTGAGATATGTGAGGAGAGTATTATGAATACATTGATGCAAATATAAAATCAGCAATTTTTAAAAATGTATTTGAGCTGAATCAATTTTTATCTGTTGAATGTGTTTCTGTTTTTCTGACTTACTTTTTCAACACCCTTAACTGCCAGGTAATCAGTGCTACAGTGTTTATTAAATAGAGAAGTAAATGAATGAACTTAAGTAATATTTATGAGATAAGTGCTTTGTGGCTGAATATTAGTATTGAGAAGATTAGGTTCTCTATGCTTGTGTTTTTAACATTGTGTGGAAATCAGGAATATGCTCTATTTTGTCTCAAGCAGAGGGCTATGGTGTTGTCTATTTTTAACCCTTTCTTTTTTATATCACTACCTTCCCATACCCAGGCTCTCAGTTTCTGATTTAATAGTAGAGCTTTCTGAAGTCAATATGAATTGTAATTGACTAACGTTTTCATTATTTCACTTAAAAATGTATGGATTTTATAGCTAAAGATTTTTAAATGAGTTATGATCCTGGTTGCATTTTCAAATTGGTTTCAGAGATTTTTTTCTCTCCCTCCTAAAATAAAAGCATATCATTAAGGCATTTGGATGTTCTAATTAAAACTTTTTTCCCCACACTCATTGCTAGTCAGTGAAGTTTAAAGCCTAGAGTAAGATGTTTCTTTCTATTCTGAAAATGCAATATGGTTTCTGGAGTCATTTCTTTCAATCTTTAAAAATTTCACTCTGCTCCTAAATGTAGTTTAAAACCTGAGTTAAGATGTTTCCGTTTCTATAGATGCTGCATAAATTTGGGGGTCAAACAGACCTGAATTAGAATCCCAGCTTTGCCATTGACTAGCTATGATGACCTTGGGCAAGCTTACTAAATGAGTTCCAGCCTCAGTTTCCTCGGTTGTAAAATAGATTCCTCAGGGTATTGTTGGGAAGATTAAGAGGCTTATAAAGTACCTTGCACATAGACAGTACTTTAAATCTCAGGTTAAAAATTCCTGTCGACTTAGGTTTTACACATGATGAAATAAGATCAGGATTGTTATTTTTTATGGTCATTCTTGAATTTTTATTTTTTTGAAGCAATACAATCAATAGGAGAAAAACCTCACCTTCAGTTTTAATAGGTGAGTCAAAATGACTTAAACAGTATTATGGCATTTCAAATTTTATTCTTTATATTAAGCTTAAATACAGTGGTTACTTTAATGATTAGGTGTAATAGTTATAAAGATCACAATTTACCCTAAAAATAGTAATGCTATTGTATTTTATGAATCTTTGGTTACTATATCTGACATGGTATTCTGATACCAACCTTTTACATATCATCTAGATAAGCCTAAATTACCAGAAAACTACACAGATGAAACCTGGCAAAAACTGAAAGAAGCAGTGGAAGCTATTCAGAATAGTACTTCAATTAAGTACAATTTAGAAGAACTCTACCAGGTATGTATTAATATGCATAACCAGATTTGATTAACATAAATTGAGGTGGGATGTATATGGATTTTGCTTTCTGAAATAGGTTCTTAAGTAGACTTTTGGTTCCCTTCTAATTTTAGTTTCTCCATTAATTGATGAACTCTATAATTAGACCACATATTCTCACATAAACCATGGGTACAGTCATACCAGTATAAGTTGTGCTTATCTTTGACCCCTCTGATAAGGAATTACAGTTACGTGTACCTTGGTGTAATAGAAGTTCTACCTATAATGTAATCCTATAGCATGAATCCCAAAGATGATTTCTGGTGACATGTCATTCTATTGTGATAATTGTTTCTTAGTTGTGTTACCTACCCATAGGAAAGGCCTCAAGACATGCAGATATTATTCATATCCTTTATTCTACCTCCTTCTTAATAGTAGACTTTGCCATTTCTTTTTCTTGTTCTTTACATTTTTCTAATACCTGGGCTACAAGATGCACCTTAGCCCAGAAATGAGTAGCAGTTTGTAGTCCAGCAGCTTAGTCTGAGGTTCAGATTCTTTACTTAGGAAATGGGTCCCTACACTTAAAAGTAATGTTAAGGGCAGTTACTAAGGGCAATCTCTTGCTACCAAGAAATTTTTCCCTACTGTGTATTTGACACACAACCAATTCAAGAAGTTACTTTCAGTAGGGTGTCAGGGATTTGGTGTTAAAAGATACTTCAGGCCGGGCACGGTGGCCCACACCTGTAATCCCAGCACTTTGGGAGGCCAAGGCTGGCAGATCATCTGAGGTCAGGAGTTTGAGACCAGCCTGACCAACATGGAGAAACCCCATCTCTACTAAAAATACAAAATTAGCCAGGCATTGTGGTGCATGCCTGTAATCCCAGCTACTCAGGAGGCGGAGGCAGGAGAATCGCTTGAACCCAGGAGGTAGAGGTTGCGGTGAGCCAAGATCGCACCATTGCATTCCAGCCTGGGCAACAGGAGTGAAACTCCATCTCAAAAAAAAAAAAATGATACTTCAGAGTACAATAGCTTGAATTTTTGTATTGATGAGTACCTTGTAAGAAATTATGTTGGTTTGATTTATCAGTATTTGTATATTTTAGTTGCAGAGCTAGTATGGTGATGGGCAAATCCCGGATTAGGAGTCAGAAGATGGGTTTGGGATCTAGTTTTGACTGCTGTTACCCTCGTAATCTTGGGCCAGGTACTAAAGCCCTCTCAGTTTTTTTCCTGTTTTTCTAAGAGATATGGGTCTTGCTATGTTGCCCAGGCTGGTCTTGAACTCCAGGGCTACATCAGTCTTGTCACCTCAACCTCCCAAGGTGCTGAGATTACAGGCGTGAGCTACCAAACCCAGCCATCACTCTCAATTTAAATTTCCTTCTCTCTAAAGTAGAGGAAATAATAATTTGCCCTACCTATCTCACAAGGTTGCTGATAAGAATCAAATAAGATATTTGTGGAAAACACCTCCAGGCACTATAATCTTATAAATATAAGATGATATCACGAGTCAAACTTTTTTACAAGCCACAGTATAGCTTCTTCACTTGTAGTATGTCAATTGAGATCACCAGTTTCTGTTGCTGTGAAAATTAATCAGTACACGCAAAATGCTCAAATCAGTGCACAACACATAGTAATAATGCCATGTAACATTATAAGCATTGTAATGCTATGCAAATGTCAGCTAGTAGTTGTAGTAGTAAGCTATTAAGAATAAGCCCATTTCATATGGCTTTTTTGGCATATTATATATGCGTCTCCTAAAATGTACAACAATAAAAGCCAAAATATGAAACTGACTTGGAAAGGCCTTAAGAGAGCATGTGGTCCAATATTTTTTCTTTGTGGTGTTCGTGACAGCCTGCAAAGGGGATTCATCTTGTATTATCTCATATAAGCATTATGGAAACCCTTTCTGGAGTACGTAGGGTAGTAGTTACTATCCCCACTTTTTTTTTTTTTTTTTTTTTTTGAGATGGAGTCTTGCTATGTCACTCAGGCTGGAGTGCAGTGGCGTGATCTTGGCTCACTGCAACCTCCACCTCCCGGGCTCAAGTGATCTTCTTGCCTCAGCTTCCCAAGTAGCTGGAATTACAGGCGCCTGCCACCACGCCCTGCTAGTTTTTGTATTTTTAGTAGAGACAGGGTTTCACCATGTTGGCCGGGCTGATCTCGAACTCCTGACCTCAAGTGATCCACCCACCTCCACCTCCCAGGGTGCTGAGATTACAGGTGTGAGCCACCGCGCCTGGCCTATCCCCACTTTATTGATGAGGAGACTGAGTCTCAGAGAAGTTGAGTAACCTGCCCAGAGTCACATATTGGCAGAGCAGGGGCAACTCAAACTGAGGTGCTGGATTTCTAGTTCGTTGCACGTTTACTCCTGTACCACCTCACTACTATACCCTGGTACTTTGAATACCACTGTAGTGCAGTGTTTGAAACAATTAAATTGTTTTACTTTAGGGAAAAAGCTCTTTATCATTTTAGTAGTATTTTTATTTGTGCATGCATAAGTGGTGTTTATTTGGATAGTATATGGGGTTTATTTGGATATGCTGGTATACAGCATATTTAATTTCAGTAATATTTTATATATTCCATATTTATAACAAATGTTTATTGTGGTTATTAATTAACCCTATTTACTTTACCTTGAATATTTTTCCAGAGCTTTTGATTTGAAAATACTTTTCCTGATATATTGATTCTGTTAAATCTTTTTCTTTCAAGAGCATAGAGCTTGCATCTTTTGTTTTTGTTTTCTTGTACTTCGTAAGTTTTACCTGCTGTTGTTCAGTTGCATTTCTTTAGCCTAGTCACAAGTCTTATAACTTCACTGTTTGCATTTTTCATAATACCTTACTGCTTTTGCTATAATGAATTCAAAAGCATTGGTTTTTAGCTCTTTTACTGTTTTTGACCTTAATTTTATAAATGTTCCTTTGGATTGTTCTCAGAAAGATTATTTTGAGATGTTCAAGTTCAAACAGGAGGATAAAGGAGGTAAAGCTATTTCATATAATCTGGACTTCAGGTGCTTGTTTGATTTTGACTTATTGAAACGTAATTAGAAGTACTCTCTCAATCTACCTGAGTGGGAAATAAATAAGAAAAAGTACTCTTCTAAAATTGAAATAATGTGGAAATATGTAGTTATACAAAAGTTCTCCAAACCCCTGTCCCACCCTCTTTCTCTGAGGTAAACACTTACTGGTATATGTCTACTTAGAACTTACTTCTGCATGAAAAAACATTTTGCTTTAAAGCTTTAAGTATGGAAGTCCCTAGTGTGGGTTGCATGTACTGCCTACTAAGTTTTTAATTTCTATAAAAGAACATGCTGTTCTAAGTACACTTGCAGTAAGCAAACATTGTCTTTTTAAAGTAATTTTAAATTGGAATTGGACCTGAGTTTTAAAATTATCTTTCCTTGACAACCTTGAGATCCTGTGGGTGTGAGGCAGTGATTAATGTTTTCATTTGACTGTTTTGTTTGTTTGCGTGCTTGTTTTTGATTGACTACAAATAAGACTGATTAAATGCACTGACTTTTGAGCTGTTCAGCCTGCCTTAGGTTACAGATCTGTCACTCATCATATAACTTTGGGCGAGTTACTTCTCTAAGTCTTGGTTTCCTCATTTACAAGATGGTGAGACTAACGGCTACCTATATGGCAGGGTTTTTTAGACGTAAATGAAATATTGCAAAAAAGTAATTATCACAGTCCCTGCTGTATATTGTTATGTGTCATCAATGATAGTAGATATTTGAGTCTTTAGAAAAGAAATCTTTATTTTAAAATTACATTTTATTTTAGAGCTCTGAAGCCACACGATTTTAAATTCTAAATCTACACTGGGCCACAGCAGCTGGCTGATAAATAGATTACATTCCAAATGTGCTTCAGTAGACACCATTAGCGAAATTGAAAAAATAATAGAAAAAGACAGGAACTCTCTAGGAACAGTGTCCCTGTACGCTTAAAAAGAATGTGTCTTGTTTTCACATGTGGTATCGTACAGTTGGAATTTTGGTTTTGGTGTGAGTTTTTTACTATTAATAAGTAATATTTTAAATAGGATTATTTTGATAATCCTATTATGAGCTCATGTTATCAACTTTTATATGAGTAGCTGCAGTGTTTTGTTTTGTTTTGTTTAAATAGAGATATGGGGGTCTTGCTATGTTGCCCAGGCTGTTCTCGAACTCCTGGCCTCAAGCAGTCATCCCGCCTTGGCCTCCCAAAGTGCCAGGCTTATAGGCATGAGCCACCATGCCTGGCCTAGTACAGTGTTTAAGATCAGCTACCTTTTTTGGAGATGCTGAAAGTTTGTACAGGAGCATGTAACATTTATCTTTCCTATAAATCTCTAGCTGTTTTTAAAGTCAAGCCTAGTCCATACTTCAATTCTGATGAAAATAATTTTATTTATTATTAATAATGGGAACTGTAGTTACCTTTTTGTGAAATAAACCTTAAATGATGAACCTTTCTATTAACAATTCATTTATAGAGTAGATGACCACAGGACTAGAATCAAATAGTACAGGTTATTATCAATTGTAAAATCTGGTTGCTTAAGCAGTCAATGATTATAAGAAAGCAGTCAGATTCTTAGCATTGTTGATGACTAGCTGTTGGAGTCTATGTAACTTTTGTCACACTGTTGATGTCTTAAAGCTTAGTCTATTATGTATTATGTATTTCTCTTTTTACTGAATCGTTAATCAGTACTATTGTTGCTGTTTTTTTAAAATGTACAACTAAAATTCTACTTTTTGTTATTTTGAAATATACAATAGATTATTAAATACTAAAAAATTTTAAAATGTGCACTTACAAATTCTTAGTCCTTGATAATTTTCAGTCTTGTTTAAGCCCTGTTTACTGGAAGTAAAAAGAAAAGGAGTTTAGGTTTCATTGTATAGTTGGTTTCCTTTAAGCAGATTCTTAGTTTTTGAATATTAGAGTATCTTAGCCATTTTTACTTGACATAAAAAGAGAGATAGTGTAGATCTTATTGCTATATCAGTTGTTGAATTTTTGTTATGTGCTTTACTTACTATCTGTAAACATAGCTTGAAAAATAAGACTCCACTCCTTAGACCAGTGACCAGAGTTCAACACCCTGGTGGAAAAATTCAGTATCTTTTTTATTGTCTGTTGTTCAGTAAATATTTGCATATGTCATTTACTACACGTTTATATATTTTTTTTTGAGTGTGTTTTTTTTTTCAGACACTTTTTTTTAGCTCATCCTTGCGAAGAAAGACACATTTTTTATGTATCCTGTGGATTTTGGAGGGGAAGGGCTGGGATTTGGAAGAATAAGGGTTAGAAGCTTGCTAGAATGCCTGTATTTTATACCTAAGTACCTTCAAAGGATTTAAGGCAGCATATTTACTGGTAATTAGTGGGAGCTTAAGTAAAAAGATAGTTTTATTAAAAATACTTGTAAGGCTGGGTGCGGTGGCTGACGCCTGAAATCCCAACACTTTGGGAGGCCAAGGTGGGCGGATCACATGAGGTCAGGCGTTCAAGACCAGCTTGGCCAACATGGTGAAACCCAGTCTCTACCAAAAATACAAAATTCAGCCAGGTGTGGTGGCACGTGTCTGTAATCCAAGCTACTGGGGAGGCTAAGGCATGAGAATCGCTTGAACCAAGGAGGCAGAGGTTGCAGTTATCTAGAATCTGTTCATTACAAATAGTTGTTTGTGAGGCAAGAGGTTACTTCCAGAGATTCCCAAAGTGTTTTATTAGTGTAAATAATAAATACATAATGCATAATATGTAAAAATACATAATACATAATATTTAAATAATAAATATGTAATGCATACTGTGTAAAAATACATAATACATAATATTTAAATAAAACAATGCATAATATGTAAAAATACATAAATAATACATACATAATATTTAAAATAATATATTTCTAAAAGTACGTTTCAAAGATCTAGAGTAAAATAGAGCTTATCTCAAACACCTTATTCCTGTTTCCATCCCAGCATGTAATAGGATGAAGAGTACTTAGTAAACAGTCATTCCTTGTTCAATCCATGACTGCTTACTGTGTCCAAAACTGGACTGATACCTTGGGGTTGTGGAAAGCACTTAGTACTAGTAAGAGAGCATAAGTACCTACCCTAAGTTACTTAAGTTCTAATAGGTTCATGAAATTAATAGTTTGTGACAAGCATTTTTTAAAAAGAAATGAAATAGCAAATATCAGAATGCATCACGTAGAGTAATGATGTGTAGGTTCGTGAAGATTTTATTTTAGTTATATAAATTTATGTATGATGGATTGTGACATTAGATTTCCTACTGTGGCTTTGGGTCAAAACATTTTGGAAGCCACTGTTTTAGAGACACCACTCCAAATCTTGCCCAAAAGTGAGAAAAGTAGAGTACTTGGATCAAAGGATGTGTGAAAGGTTATAGTCAGGGGTGGCCAAGGTGGCTCATGCATGTAATCCAGCACTTTGGGAGGCTGAGGTGAACAGTTCACTTGAAGTCAGGAATTCGAGACTAGCCTGGCCAACATGGTGAAACCCCATCTCTACTAAAAATACAAAAAAACCTAGCTGAGTGTGGCGGCGCATGCCTGTAATCCCAGCTACTTGAGAGGCTGAAGCAGGAGAACCACTTGAACCTGGAGGCAGAGGTTGCACTGAGCCAAGATTGCACCCCAGTCTGGGCGACGGAGCAAGACTACATCTAAAAAAAAAGAAAAAAAAAGTTATAATCAGACATGAGATGGAAGTGGTAAGATTCGCCTTCAACGCCATGCTTAAAAGTATGGTGGTGGGGAAGTTAGAAAGGCTTTTATTGGGGAAGGCAAGTATTTAAGTTTTTTGAATACTTAATATGTTCCTCTGGTTCAAAGCCCCGAAAGTATTGCAGAGGACGTAGTGAAAAGTCTCACTTCCACCCCATCCTCCAGTCCCCTAGTTAGTTAGTGCTCTTTGTGACAGACATTATTAGTTTTTTGGATATCTTTCCAGAGATGTTTTATATACGTAAAACGACTGTGTATGTTTTTATTTTGTCCCTTTTTTACATAAATGATAGCAGACCATGTACCAGGTAGTTCTTTTTGTTTGTTTATTTATACCTATTACGAGATTGCCCCATCACAGTACAGGAAAAGCTTGATGGAAGGTTGTTGAGGAAGGAAAATGACTAGATCCGGTCTATAGGTTAAGCAGTCAAGGCTAAATTAGAAAAACAGAATATTCCCTCCGAACTTGACCTCAAAACTCACCTTAGATGCTCCTGCCTTTCTTGCCTTAAAGTTCTTAAACCACCCTCCAGCTAAACACAGGTGAGAGACTCTGTGCTGTAAAGCCCAGCTTAATTCTCGATTTCTCACTATTTCCACTAACTTTTTATTTGTTTCCCTGTGGGTCTTTGGGACTCTGTCCCTTTACCTCTTCCCAGGAAGGCTTTTCTGACTTGCCCTCCCCTAAA
Source organism: Hylobates moloch (assembly GCF_009828535.3). Classification (NCBI taxonomy): domain Eukaryota; kingdom Metazoa; phylum Chordata; class Mammalia; order Primates; family Hylobatidae; genus Hylobates; species Hylobates moloch. The sequence continues at coordinate 101,780,626 of NW_026652282.1, read as the reverse complement.
TGCTGGGTTAGGGGCCTCATCTCTCTGCTTATCCTCATCATAGCATCTAGCACACTCAATCATAATTACACGTTTTCTGGCAGCTTTTCTCATACTAGAAGCCCTTTCTATGTGCAGGACACATTGCTAGAGATTTTTTTGAATACTTCATGTATTCACTTGGTTCAAAGCTTAAAAAGTATTAAAGAATTTATAGATAGATGACCACACAATGTCTTTCTGTCATTAAGGAGTCAGAGAGACAAGATATACACATAAAAAGATAAGTAGTTTTGTGTAAGAAGTGTCCAGTGGTTGGGAGATAAATAGTGTTGACTCAATGACTAAGTCAGTGTGGTATGATGGGTGCGAGTGCCATGTGAGTCACTGGTAGCTGAGTCAATTAAGAAGAACTTATTGGAAGAAGTGGGACCTAATTGAGTAGTAAGGGAATATGGTATCTTGTGTGAGAAGATAAGTAGATGTGCCGAGAACTGTTTTATGTGAGAAGGGAACATAGCAGAAGGAAATGGGATAAATAGGACTTAGAGAAGTACTGGAAGTGTGCAGTGTGGAAAGATGAAGTACGCACTAAGTCATATGACAGAATCTAAGCAGAGAGATAAGAAATGCTGAGAAAACAGTCATTCAGAAGGAACGGTGAGATACAATGAGAGGAATACTAAAGGTGGAAGGGGGACAGTCCACAAAGGACCCGTGTGAACAGAGAGGCACATGAAATACATGTAAATTCCCTTAAGCATTTGTGGCCTAGCCCCAGGTCACATGAAAAGTGGGCAGTCCAGCAGGGTCTCAGCCTTCTTACTCCTCCATAGCTGCCCAATCTAATTGGCCTGCTGTTTCCTGATGAGGTGTGGTGACTTGTCTCTTGTGGTGTAAGAGGTTTCCTTTAAGCTCTTCTCTTCTCTTCTCTTCTCTTCTCTTCTCTTCTCTTCTCTTCTCTTTTCTCTTCTCAAGACAGAGTCTCACACTGTTGCCTGGGCTGGAATGCAATGGCACAATCTCGGCTCACTGCAACCTCCACCTCCCGGGTTGATGAGATTCTCCTGCCTCAGCCTCCCGAGTAGTGCACACCACCACACCCGGCTAATTTTTGTATTTTTAGTAGAGACAGGGTTTCACTATGTTAGTCAGACTGGTCTTGAACTCCTGACCTCATGATCTGCCCGCCTTGGCCTCCCAAAGTGCTGGGATTACAGGCGTGAGCCACCACGCTCTGCCAAGCTTTCTTTTCATTTGCTAATTTATTTACTGGACCTGCATATTGGGAATGTGACTTCTAACTACATATTTTTAAAATTCCACTCCAGCCCACAGAACTTGGATGCCCCCCTAGAGTCCATTTTAATGGAATTTTTTTCTTCTGTTGTGGTGAGAAAGGAATTCTGGTCTTACATTTAAGTCATTACCACTTGGAATTATAGATTATATCAGAGTTTTCCCAAAGAGTTTTACCATGCCTGTTGTTTTAAATTTGCAAGTCTTTTATATATGCATAACAGGAAACTTACTGAAATCTGAAGGTCATCCTTCTGGAATCTGAGTATAAAAGAAGACCAATTCAGTTATTAAAGTGAAGTAAAAATGCAGTTATTTCTTTTGTAATTGGTGTTAATTCAGTTGTACAAATTTTATTTATTTTTTATTTTATTCCTTTTTGAGATGGAGTCTCTCTCTGTTGCCCAGGCCGGAATGCAGTGGTGTGATCTCGGCTCACTGCACCCTCCACCTCCTGGGTTCAAGAGATTCTCCTGCCTCAGCCTCCTGAGTAGCTGGGATTACAGGCGTGCACCACCATGTCTGGCTAATTTTTGTATTTTTAGTGGAGACGGGGTTTCACTATGTTGGCCAGGCTGATTTTGAACTCCTGACCTCAAGTGATCCGCCTGCCTCAGCCTCCTAAACCGCTGGGATTACAGGCATGAGCCACTGCGCCCAGTTACAAATTTTAAAATCTATATTTAACTATTCTTAAACTGAAATGTTGGAGAAAATTCCTTGGTATTATATCATACTCATTATCATACTGCTAGCAATAATTTCTGCTTTGTTCTGTTCAGGAAAATTCAAGAACATTTAAGTAAATTTTAATTCAATTGTAGTAGGACTGCCCGACCCATCTGATACGTAGAGAATAGGTGAAATTCTTTTTTAAACCCAAAATGAAGCTCTGCTTGTGAAAATGATTAACATTTTAAATAAGACAGCTTTTTTATTTTTGAGACAAGGTCTCACTTTGTCCCCAGGCTAGAGTGCAGTGGTGTAATCATGGTTCACTTCAACCTTGAACTCCTGGGCTCAAGTGATCCTCCTGCCTCAGCCTCCTGAATAGCTGGGACTACAGGTGCACACCACTGGGCCCAGCTAATTTTTAAATTTTTTGTAGAGATGGAGTCTTGCTTTGTTTCTGTATTAGTCAGGGTTTTCTTAGAGGGACAGAACTACAGAACTAGTAGGAGATATATATAAAGGGGAGTTTATTAAGTGTTAAACTTACACGATCACAAGGTCCCACAATAGGCTGTCTGCAAGCTGAGGAGTAAGGAGAGCCAGGTTGATTCCCAAAACTGAAGAACTTGGAGTCTGATGTTCGAGGGCAGGAAGCATCCAGCATGAGAGAAAGGGAGGCTAGGCCCTTCTCTCCTTTTCACTTTTTTTGGCCTGCTTTATATTCACTGGAAGCTGATTAGATTGTGCCCACCAGGTTAAGGGTGGATCTGCCTTCCCCAGCCCACTGACTCAAATGTTAATCTCTTTTGGCAGCACCCTCACAGACACACCCAGGATCAATACTTTGTATCCTTCAATCCAATCAGGTTGACACTCAGTATTAACCATCACAGTTGCCTAGGCTGTTCTAGCCTGGCATCAAGCAATCCTCTCACCTTGGCCCCCCAAAATGTTGGGATTACAGGCATGAATCACTGCACTCAGCCCAAGTAGGATTTTCTTTGAGCAGCATGTTGGCACTCAAAAAGTTTCAGATTTTTGAGCGTTTTGGATTTCAGATTTTTAGATTAAAGATGCTAAACCTGTAATTTGTTCTTTTTTGATACAGTGCATTGGTTATGAGAAAGTTTGCCATCCACATTGATATATTTTGTTGTTTTACCTTGTGTTTTAAGTGGATGAATAACCCTTTTTAATAAGCTGATGTGGTAGAAATATCAATAAGAATCTGATGTAAATAGTTGAGAAATCCTTCATCCTCTCCTTAAGAAAGTATGTGTTTAACCTTGCAGGCTGTAGAAAATCTCTGTTCTTACAAGATTTCTGCAAACTTGTACAAACAGCTGAGACAGATCTGTGAAGATCACATCAAAGCACAGATTCATCAATTCAGAGAATATCCTTTTTAAAACAAAAAATCGTGAATAGTTTTGTCTTCCTCTCCGTCCCGACCCCTCACTGTTTAACCCAGCTTGAAGTAGAATGCCTGTATTTTGTAGGTTTGTCATTTTTTATGCCTTGTGTTTCTCGAGAAAGAAACACATTTTGACTTTTCAGCCTTAATTCGTGTCCAGAACTACATGTGGTATTCATGTAAATAAGATGTCCTTATGTCTTTACCCTTTTTGCCCTAACAGATTTCCACTTGAGGAAAAATAATCTCCTAAGGGAAATCGTAAACTAAAAACATGATGTTCAGTTATGTGTAAGACTTGTTTTTAAAGGTGTTTTTTAGTATAAACTATGTTTTTTTTTCTTTTACAAATTAGGAAATAGCACTTTGGTGCATAATCAAGTGCCATTTAGTTTCACTTAGTGTGCAAGGTATTCATGTTTAAGACTAATGTGCCGTCTGTCACATGGCACATATGACTTGTACCAAACGCTTCAAAATATCCTTAACATATGTTTCAGGGATTCATTGGATAGCGTTCTTTTTTTAAAGAAGATTGATAGATGCTGGCAAAACCATTGCAGACAAATGGTAAGCTGGAAAAAGTATTGTATTTCGGCTAAACATTGTATTAATAGTTAAAAACATTTCTTCAAATACAGGAGTGTTAGTTTTTAAAACTTAGCAATAGGGAGATTGCTGCAATATCTGTTCCTTTTCTTTTTCTTTTTTTTACTTATTATTTTTTATTTTCCCGTAAGTTATTGGGGTACAGGTGACATTTGGTTACATGAGTAAGTTCCTTAGTGGTGATTTGTGAGATTTGGGTGCACCCTTCACCAGAGCAGTATACATTGCACCACTGTAGTCTTTTATCCCTCGCCCCCCTCCCACTCTTCCTCCCAAGTTCCTTTTCTGAATTGGAAACTAGTTTTGGTTGAGTTTTCTATTTTAAAACCACAAGTTATAGGTAAATCTGCATTTCAAAATGTCTTGCACCTTAGGTTCATTTTTATTTTTGTCACACTTACCAAAAATGTATTTATCTCATTCATTAAAAAGCTACATTTCGTCTGTCACTCTTATTTTTTTTCTCTCTTGATGGTTATCCTGTCCACTGTTTGATTACCTGTGAAGGTGCCTGATGGTCCTGTGTTTTAGTTTATTCAGATGACAACCTTTTCCATTTTTCTTAATCTGGTTTATACCTTATATTCTACAGATTAAAATCTTAAAATCCATCACCCCCTCCACCCCCACCCCCTGCCAAAAAAACCCCTCACATGTGCAATGTAAGGCAGCTTCATTCCCTAGCACTGTGGCACAGGAAGAATTATATGAGTGTCCCCTTGATTCTCTGTTATTATTTTCAGTTACTTTTCAAGTAGTAAGTCAGAGGGCCATTTTAAGTGTCTTTTTTCTAGAAAACACAAAAAGGATTAAGACTGTTGAATAATAAAAACGATATGGGTATATTTTCAGATAGATGTGTTTATCTGCATGTTTGATGTTAGTAATCTAATATATATACAGACAAACCCTTCAGTTTTATTCTTATTGAAAGCAAATATTTCAGCTTCACAACATACAAAACTTGTCTGATTTCTTTTTTTTCATTGGCAGATCATGATTAGGAGCATTTTTTTGTTTCTGGATAGAACTTACGTTCTTCAGAATTCAATGCTACCCTCCATTTGGTAAGGATACCAGAAAAACATGAAAAGATTGTTCCAAATCATATTCAAATCTTAATTACACTAATGAAAGAGTATAAGCTATACTGTAAATATTCTAAAAATTCACATTTGGCTTCTAGACTTTCCTTTGTAGCAGTTTTATCTTCCTAATAATATGTTGCCTATGCTAATATTGAAGATAGCTAACATTCCCTGGGCATGTATTAATTTATGAAGAAGTTTTTTGTTAGCCAAGGGGACTAAAGTTTGCTCTGGAATGTCTATGATTGTGATTCATTTTGCTGCTGATCATCAAGAGTTCACTCATTTAACATTATGGAAAAGTCCATGTATACACGAAAACAGAATAGTATCATGAACTCTTCCCCCCCCCACGTACCTATCATCTGCCTACAGCAATGATCAGAATTCACTGATTCTTTAGTATTGAAACCAGTTGATAAATAACCAAATAAGCTTTCAATACCAGTACAGTGAAAACTGTTTTATGTCTTTGAACTAATTTTGTCTGTTGATTTGAGCAAGGAAGAAATCCACAAAAAGAAATAATACAACAAAACTTAGTTATGGAGGAAAATAGGAATTTAGCTTCAATTCTCAGTAAAGACAAAATGAGTTTCCTGTGTGCTTTAATCTAATAATGTTATTCAAAATTAAATGTGTGGATGTTATTTTTTGACAATTGCTGCTTCAAAGCCCTGGAGCCCTAATTAGCGTGGGAACATGTGGTAAGAAGTTAAGCGAACCTCTTCAGAAGTGGTATTGTCAATTAATTTAGGTTATATTTGTTTTTTATTTTAGGGACATGGGACTGGAGTTATTTAGGGCTCATATTATAAGTGATCAGAAAGTGCAGAATAAGACAATTGATGGCATTCTTCTCTTGATTGAGAGGGAAAGGAATGGTGAAGCAATTGATAGAAGTTTACTTCGAAGCCTTTTAAGCATGCTGTCTGATTTGCAAGTAAGTTAACTTCTACACATACTATACAGAGCTGATTGCTATTCCTAGTTTTTTTTTCCCCCCACATCAGACAGGTAACGTGCTGATGTCATAACAAGGTTTGAAGGAAGCACATCTCATATATGAGCATAAAAACCCAATCATCATGCTTCTAAACTACAAAAGGATCCTAGCTTGTTGTTTAAAAACCAAATTCATAATGCTGTTTACATAGACATAGAGGACATTTAGTAAATATTTGCTAAATAAATGATCTCCTTCATTTTGTTCCCCCTCCCAGATTTATCAAGATTCTTTTGAACAACGATTTTTGGAAGAAACTAACCGGCTCTATGCAGCTGAAGGCCAAAAATTAATGCAAGAAAGAGAGGTATTTAAAAATCATGACTAATAAATTCTCGCTGTCTCTCACAATAGACCTTACTTTGTAGAATATAAGCTTCCCTTTGCATTTATCTTCCCAACATTGTGATGCTCTTCTCTCACTTAGGTGCTCCTTTCTTTTCTCTCTTCTTAAAGGCCAGAATTCTGGATCATAAACTCTACCTATAAATTTTTACATATGATTCTACCCTGTCACATTTGACAGGGCCACTTCCAGGATCTTTTGGACTTGACATTTTCTGAGTGATTTATGGGGAGGAAAACAATAATATAAAAAACTATCTTTGTAGGTTCCTGAATATCTACATCATGTTAACAAACGTTTAGAAGAAGAAGCAGACAGACTTATTACTTACTTAGATCAGACCACCCAGTAAGTATTACATGCTGAATTTAATAGTCTTAAACTGTCGTTAAATTACTTGCAGCACTTTAGCTATCCTAAACATGTTAGTAACTGTTTTCAGGTGTGATTTGAAGTGTTAACAGTTGTTTTCATAATACAAACTTCAAGTTATTCTTTTCCCTAGTTAGTTTTCATCCAAGGATTCGATTATTAGGGGTGTGTGTGTGTGTGTGTGTGTGTGTGTGTGTGTGTGTGTTTAGAAGGCTGATGTGACCTTTAAACTCTTCAGGCCAATTAAAATTCAGTGGATTCCCCTATTTCTGTGCTTTCCTAGGTATTAATATTGCCAGTCGAGGGGCTTCTGTATGTAGTACTTCTTTACCTTCCTAATAAAAGTAGCAAAACTTGGAAAAAGCCAACTACAGCAAGGTCTTGGAGATACTTATTTCATTATGTAAACCAAATTCTAAAATATGCAGTGTTTTTTTTAAATTTTTGCCTGTCAATTCCTTTATGTTTTTTTTCTTTTAGGCATGAAGTATAGTAACTCTGAGCACCAATAGATTTATACATAGGATAAGAATCTTGAAATCAACCTAAAATGAGCTATTTGATTTTTTTTTCCACCCTCAGGAGAGGCTTTAGATTTTCTGGAAGTCAAACATCAATAATACTAACCTTTTTTTTTTTTTTTCCTTTAGGAAGTCATTAATTGCTACTGTAGAAAAACAACTTCTAGGTGAACACTTAACAGCAATTCTTCAGAAAGGTAATTGGCAATTTGTAAATAAGAGATTGCTTTTTAAATGGTAATGGCAAACTAGTAGGGAATTTTTAAAGATGTTGCCCTTTTAAAAATTTAATAGCATGTGGCTGCATTTCTGAGGATGGACGCCATCCTTATTAATCACAGTAAATTTCCTGGAGGTGCCAGTTTTCTTATCTGAAAGATACAGGAACTAGAAGAGAAGGATCCACAAATACCAATAAAAAAACAGTGGTTGATATGTGCCTGTAGTATCAGCTACTTGGGAGGCTGAGGCAGGAGGATTGCTTCAGCCCAGGAGTTTGAGGTCAGCCTGGGCAACATAGTGAGACTCTCGTCTCTTTAAATAAAATAAAAGAAAAAAAGTGGGAAATTCTTGACTTAATATGTAAGCTTTCAGTAAGGAAAGGTATTCCTTTTTACACCAAAGTGGTGAGGGTTTTTTGTTGTTGTTCATGGCATGTCAAACCAAGCACTTCTAATCCCAAGTGAATTTAGAGTATACCCTACATTTTACTTTGAGAATGCCACAAATAGGTAAAAGCCTTACCTTTCTCCCCAACAATATTTTCTTTTGTATAAAAATTTATATATTTAGAAATTTAATGCAGTTATACTGTTATTTCATCCTGAAAATCAAATATTTATTAGAGCCTCATTTAAATTTGACCTATTTATGCATGGCTTTTGATATATCACAGGCTATATCCGGTATTCTGAAATACAACTATGTACATAATATGGCTACTACATATGTGAGGTGTTTATAATGTATATTTATGTAAGCCAGTTTTTATAAGTTTGTTTTTGCCTCTATCATGCTAAATGGCACAAACCATTATGGAGTTAACCATTTTTCTTTCTCTTTTTGATTTTTTTAACTTTTTAAATTAAAATAGAAAGGGGGAGGGGGTCTTACTATTGTGCCCAGGCTGGTCTTGACCTCCTGGGTTCAATCGATCTCCTGCGTCGGCCTCCCAAAGTGCTGGGATTACAGGTGTGAGCCACCGTGCCTGGCCTGTTTTTATTTTTATAACGACTAAAGTCTCTATATTTAGTTTTTACCCAGAAAGATGGTTGGGTTTAATTCCAAGGAAATCTCACATTACAGCTCACGTACAGACTAGTTATAGTTCAAACCAGTATCACAATGATGATTATAACTCAAATTTTATTAAAATGTCTGATAATCTTGTTCACTTTTTTGTTCACTATATTTTAATGCCAAAATGTTTTAAAATACAGGTTTAAATAACCTCCTTGATGAAAACCGAATTCAAGATTTGTCTCTTCTGTATCAGCTCTTCAGTAGAGTTCGAGGTGGAGTTCAGGTTCTTTTGCAGCAGTGGATCGAATATATCAAGGTATTAACAATTTACCTGTGATTTTTCTCTCTTACGGCTTATCTACACATCAAGAGTGCATATTGGCAAGCATTTCTTGTTTGATCCAATTTTTTTTTTTTTTTTTTGAGACAGAGTTTTGCTCTTGTCACCTAGGCTGGAGTGCAGTGGCGCGATCTCGGCTCGCTGCAACCTCTGCCGCCCAGGTTCAAGCGATTCTCCTGCCTCAGCCTCCCAAGTAGCTAGGATTACAGGCATGCACCACCATGCCTGGCTAATTTTGTATTTTTAGTGGAGACGGGGTTTCACCATGTTGGTCAGGCTGGCCTTGAACTCCTGAACTCAAATGATCCACCCGCCTTGGCCTCCCAAAGTGCTGGGATTACAGGCGTGAGCCACCACACCCGGCCTCGATCCAATTCTTTTAAGGGAATTTTAAATTTGTTTAAAAAGTAATGGGAATTTTGAGAACAGTCAACCTGAGAATGGTAGCTGTGTGGCATATCAGCTATAAAACCTGATTGATGGCTGACATAATTTCTTTTTTTTGTTTGTTTGTTTTTTTTTTTT
>NW_026652282.1:101727811-101766327 GCF_009828535.3 Hylobates moloch | reverse complement strand
CATTTTAAGGAAATTGAAAGCTGACTTCTTTAAAAATAAGGAAAAGATCCCAGAGGCTTCTAATAATACCCTGTTATGATATCATATGCCCAGTGATCATTGCTTACTATTTTTGTGATTATAGATGAGTGGTTAACAGTGTGGATATTTTAGCACTTTATTTTTTTGTCCTCATTTCACCATCAGCTTTATTTTGCCAGGTGCAGTGGTACATGCCTGTAACCCCAGCTACTTGGGAGGCTGAGGCAGGAGGATCCTTTCAGCCCAGGAGTTTGAGACTAGCCTGGGCAACATAGCGAGATTCCATCTTAAAAATACCTTTATTTTACTTTTTAAAGATCTTTAAATATATATGCCACTTAAAATACGATTTGGGGATTGTTTTCATTGTAGACAATTTGATTACAGTAAAAAGTGGTAATTTTTCGTTTTAGGCATTTGGCAGCACTATTGTAATTAATCCTGAAAAAGATAAAACCATGGTTCAAGAATTGCTGGATTTTAAAGATAAGGTTGACCATATAATTGATATCTGCTTTCTGAAGAATGAGAAATTTATTAATGCCATGAAAGAAGCATTTGAAACGTTCATTAACAAAAGACCAAATAAACCAGCTGAACTTATAGGTATGTTTTCCAGTCCTTTTTCCAGTTGTTTAATGATGTTCTTTGAGTCATAAAATCTCAATCCGAAATTTTTACCAGGTTGTAGTATTACTAATTCCTTTTGTTTGAGGTTGCTTAGCTGGTATATCAAGTTTGAAAAGTGTTTCTAAAAACCTGGATATAAATACTGAAAGCCCACATGTCAAACATAATGTGCTTTCTTTGAAAGACAGTACATTGGACACTGTTTACCTTTATTGATAATAAGCTTATCTGTTTTCATAGCCTAACGATATAGAAATGAGGCAGGGTGTTATTTCAAGCTACAAAAAAAGGGCAGCATGAATTACAGTTGTCAGTGAAAAAGAAAAAAAGTCTAGGGCAAAAATAAACCTAATAATCTGGGCCCATTTAGCATAAGGATGCGATATACACTACAGTGCTTCTCAGGTTTTTCCACCTGAGTACCCTTAGTGTCAGAGGAGGAGGTAACCTGAGAAGGTCTAGGGTCCTCTGCCAAAAGGATGAAATTTTGTTGCAGCCTATCTACTATTTATCCTTAAACATGTAGTAAATTTTACTTTCTACTCTATGATGTATCTGGTTTATTTTAATAGAAAAGTGATGTTTAAGATTGCTTACTGTTCCTATAAAATGGATACTCCAGAAGATTCCCCATGTCTTTTCGTGGCTTTGATTACATTATGCCCTCACAGGGCTACATGAGACCTCCCCCACAGGATGTCCCTATCCTATTTTCATAAACATCAGTATAGTGGAAAGTACATTTGATCTGGAGTCAGAACACTTGGGTTTGTGTTCAGGCCCTGATGTTATTAGCTCTATGGCATTGAACAAGTCAGTTGATCTTCCTGACTTTGGAGACTTTAAAAAATGCATATAGATTTCTGAAGTATTGAAAAACTCAGTGTATCATACTCCTCTTTGGGTATATATAGTGCCCAGGACCTCGTGTATTCCCTGGTTATTAAACAACAAACTTTTCCCCCATTTTAGCTAAGTATGTAGATTCAAAACTTCGTGCAGGCAACAAAGAAGCTACAGATGAAGAGCTTGAGAAAATGTTGGATAAAATTATGATCATATTTAGATTTATCTATGGTAAGTATTTACTAATGTTTTAATATTTTTATTTTAAAATAGCACTCAACAGAGAAGCTAGCAAGTATATTCAAACTGGAGGGAATATTTATTTGGAAATTACAGATTTAAAATTGTTTTTAATTCATTGGGGAGATATGTGAGGAATGTTACCTGATTGTCCTATGCTTTGGCTCTTCTAGTATTAAGTGCCTTGATTTTTGCTACTTGGCTTAATCTCTTAAATATTGGCACCAAAGCTACCAGTCCACAAAAGCTTTTCTGAAGAAAAGTTAATGCAATCAAGACAGTTACATGCAAAAAAGTTTTACAATAAAGACTTCGAAATGTCTGGCACAAAAATAGATCTCTACTGTTTCTTGCATTTAACAAACTTAAATAAAATGTGTAAAGTAAAATAACTTGGAATAATGTTATGCTTTATTAAAGCACTTTAAAGCAGTTTTGTTAGAACTTTTTATTGGAATATTATAAATTTTGCATTTCTTTTTACCTAGGCAAGGATGTTTTTGAGGCCTTCTATAAGAAAGATTTAGCCAAGCGCCTGTTAGTCGGGAAGAGTGCATCTGTAGATGCTGAAAAATCAATGCTGTCCAAACTTAAACATGGTAGGTTTCTCATTCTTTCTGTTCCTTTTCTTTGATTTCTGAAGGAGAATGTTAGCTTTTTACCCTTTCAATCGATTTCCTCTTTTGTCACTCACGTCTATGTATATATGATGAAAACATAAATTGAGCAAGCTCCTGAGGTTTCCAACTTGTACATATATCCAGAGTTGTTGTGTTTTTTAAGATAAAGCATTGTTCTTGGTTTTATTATTTGTATAAAAATTTCCCATTTATTTTATACCTAAATAGTAGATAAGGTTACTACAGGATTAAAGAGTTTGACTCTGAATTAATGGGGCATACACTTTGGGGTAAGGATTTCTTTTTATTCTTATGAAAGTTACAGATCATACTTCATACTAAAGTAAGTTTTGTATTTCGTGTTTCCCACTTTTAAACCTCTTTTGTTTTTACCACTTTAAAATATTATACATGTACAAACATCTTTAATAGAATGCGGAGCTGCTTTCACCAGTAAACTTGAAGGAATGTTTAAAGACATGGAACTTTCTAAAGACATCATGATTCAGTTCAAACAGGTAAAAGTGAGTTAAACTCTTAATTCGTCAAACTTAGTTATATTTAGTTATCTGCTTGCTGTGATTTGTACTAAAGAGGATAAATAGAAACGTGTTTGTTGTAATTACTTCATGGCAACTGAGGTGATATTCACAGTAGAAAAAAAATCATCGGTGAAATATAAGTATATTTGACCTACTTTAGGATTTATTTTTAACAAACACCCAGAATAACACAAAAATAAAAATAAAATGTATTGAACTGAAGTCAGTACAAGAAGAGCTATAGTGGGAACAGGGCTTTCCCCAGCATCTTATCGTTTGGTAATTTGCATGTTCAGAGCTTGCAATGGGGAGAGAGGAGAAGTGATAATGTAGCTGTATAAAGCCTTTGGGGACATTGGGGATAGAAAGCTAGATCCACAGTTTTGAAGATGTAGGTAGAAAGTAGTTTTGAAATGTTTAAGAACATAGGTGATAATGATGACAAATTAGATTTTCCTCTTTTGGGTTTTAGTAGTGACTTCTTTACTCCACAATGTTGCTAAGATGGGAAGTGGAAGTGAAAGAATTAAGAAAAAATCAGGGTCAGTAAGATTATGGATTCTATAGTAGCTACCGAATAGGGCTTATCTGCTTTGCCCTTTTCCCCTCTTTTTCCTTCCCTACTCCAGGTCACTCCCTGCAGACAGGCAGTGGAGCAAGCGAAAAACTGGAGACTTGGGCTGGCTGGTGGGGTGAGGAATGGGGGGTTGCTGCAAGGTGTTTAAGCCACATAGGGGTATTCAAAGGTGGGGACTGCAGGTGGTATTGGGGAAAAGAATGGAGAAGAGATCCTATAATGGCCCAGCTGTATGTAAGAAATTATTTAAGTTGATAATGCCTGTAATGAGGTCATGTGATCCTTGTATGCCTTTGTATCAAAATGTTAACCTCTGTACTTGCCTAGTGCATTTTGTGTAGGTTTCATTTAAAGTCTTCTTAATAGTTGCCTTTTATTTTAAGGATGGTCAGTGTTTGCATGTAATTTCATAACGGGGAACTTCTTAAATAGATTATTATGATATGAAATGTATGCAGTTTTAAGATCTCAGTGTGTATTTTGATCTTCTTATAGTATATGCAGAATCAGAATGTTCCGGGAAATATTGAATTAACTGTGAATATCCTGACAATGGGCTATTGGCCAACATATGTGCCTATGGAAGTTCATTTACCACCAGAGGTAAGAGTTACTGTTTAGAACTGAATTATAGGCATAGAGATCATAGCATTTCCATTTTGCTTGTCATTTAAAAAGATACTTAGAAAAAAAAATAGAGACCCAGGGTCTCGCGGTATTGCTCAGGCTGGTCTTGAACTCTTGAGCTCAAGTTATCCCCCCGCCTCAGCCTTCCAAAGTGCTGGGATTACAGGTGTGAGTCATCAGGCCTGGCATGGATACTTTTAAAAGTGTATGTCAGTAAACGCACCAACACCAAATACCAACTGCTTTAATACTTTACTTTTGTACTTAGAAGTCCAGTTAAGCACATAGCTAATAATGCCAAATTTCTGGGTTCAGGGTCAATTTCCCTGGCTCTTCTTCCATCTTCCCAGGTTATACCCCTCACTCTACCTAGCTATTAAGAATTCTTGCACATATTTCACCCATAGGTGGGATTGCTAAATGATGGGTCCTTGATTAAATCTATCCTGACTCCTGGGAAACTGTCTAGCCCAGGACTGAAGCCCATAAAAGGGATTAAGGCTAGACAGATAGATATTGAGAATCCTCCATGGAGATGGTTATGAAGGCCCAGGGAGTAGATCTCTCTCAAAGAGGAAGAAAAAAACAGCAGAGGCAGAACTTTAGAAAAGGCTCACATTTGGCAGATGGTAGAAAGAGGAACCTGTGAAGGAAACCAGTGCAGAAGCAACAGTGAAATAAAGGAACCAGCATAGTGCAGAGGCACAAAAGCTGCTGCAGGTGAATGTTTCAAAAGAGGGGATGATTAAATGGTTCAGAGAGAACAAAAGGTATAAATCCTAATAAATCCCATTTGATTTGGTGGTTGGGAGATCATTGTTTTTCATCAAAGTGATTGGTGGACCTACTGGATATAGTCTTAAAATTTTCCAGAAACTATATCATATGAGGTAAGTATAAAAAGTGGTAAATGTGGTATTGGATACAGAGCTTAAATAAAGCCTTATTTTATTTACTTTAGATGGTAAAACTTCAGGAGATTTTCAAGACGTTTTACCTAGGCAAACATAGTGGCAGGAAGCTTCAGTGGCAGTCAACCCTAGGACACTGTGTGTTAAAAGCAGAATTTAAAGAGGTAAGTGGATGTTCCCAGAACTTTTAGTTTTCATCTTTATCTTTAATATTTAGGTCATCCTTCTTAACTGAAAGTTTAGGCTATTGTTTTTTGTTTTTTTTTTTTTTTGAGACAGAGTCTCACTCTGTCACCAGAGTGGAGTGCAGTGGCGCTATCTCAGCTCACCGCAACCTCCGCCTCCTGGGTTCAAGTGATTCTCCTGCCTCAGCCTCCCGAGTGGCTGGGACTACAGGCACGCGCCACCATGCCCAGCTAATTTTTTTGTATTTTTAGTAGAGACGGGGTTTCACCATGTTGGCCAGAATGGTCTCTGTCTCTTGACCTCGTGATCCACGGGCCTCAGCCTCCTAAAGTGCTGGGATTACAGGTGTGAACCACCATGTCTGGCCAGTTTAAGCTATTGTTTTATAATTGTATCCTAGATATCCGCATGACGACAGTGATAGCTTGTCATAGCTTTATGTATTTTTAAGTAATTTTAGGTGTGTGGTCTTTCCACAATTGATTTGGCCCTTCTGCAAAACGAAAAGCAGTGAACTTTCCCCCTACCCTTTCCTCACCTGTGGATGAAAACTTTACACTGCCACTCTCTATTTTTATTTATTTGTTTATTTTTAGAGACAGGGTCCCACTCTGTCACCCAGGCAGGAGTACAGTGGCACAATCATAGTTCACTGTAACCTCAAACTCATGGGCTCAAGCTATCCTCCTGCCTCAGCTTCCTAAAGTGCTGGGATTACAGGCATGAGCAACTACACCCAGTCAAACACTGCCACTTCTTGACGGAAATCTTGTTGCTGGGAGCTACGAATAGAGTGGGAGTTAAGGGGAACAGTGTGCAATATCTAATCTCAAAAAACTTTAGCTTTTCATGACTAATCTGAGCCAAACAAATCAAAAATACATTTGAAATAGTGATTTCTTGCTGCTTGTGATGAATATCTAGAATGACACATAAGGCTGATTAATTTTCATTACTTTATTCTATTTATAAGGCTTAAAAAAAACTGTTAAAAGGTCAGCTAATCCTTCCCCCTATTTTAGGTAGGGTCACACCTAAACCTCACACCGGAATACTGTATTACCACGTCAAGTGGCTTTGCTGGATAATGCTAATCATGTTTCTAAATCCACTAATTGAAAAATGCTTTTCCTATAAGAGATGATTTGATTAATTTTTCATGTGTTTTTTAAAAAGTGATGACTAAACACTTTTATTTCTTCAACAGGGTAAAAAGGAACTCCAGGTCTCTCTTTTTCAAACACTGGTGCTGCTAATGTTTAATGAGGGAGAGGAGTTCAGTTTGGAAGAGATCAAGCAGGCAACTGGAATAGGTTTGTAGCAAGCATTAAGTGTTCACTGTGTGCACACCACTATGTTAAGAGGTCTAGGGGACATACTTATAGGAATAATCCCTTGCTTCAGAACTCTTTTGAGTTGTTTTTTTGTGTGTTGTTTTTTGTTTTTGTTTTTGTTTTGTA
The DNA here is from genome assembly GCF_009828535.3 of Hylobates moloch. NCBI lineage: Eukaryota > Metazoa > Chordata > Mammalia > Primates > Hylobatidae > Hylobates > Hylobates moloch. The sequence continues at coordinate 101,759,667 of NW_026652282.1, read as the reverse complement.
TGAGACAGGGTCTCACTCTGTCACCCAGGCTGGGGTCCAGTGGTACAATCATGGCTCAGGCTCAAGTGATTCTCCTGCCTCAGCCTCCCAAGCAGATGGGACTACAAGTGCATGCCACCATGCCTGGCTAATTTTTAAAATTTGTTGTAGAGACAGGGTCTCACTATGTTGCCTAGCCTGGTCTCAAACTCCTGGGCTCAAGGGATCTTCCTGCCTCAGCCTCCCTAAGTACTGCGATTACAGGCATGAGCCCCTGCACCCAGCCAGAACTCTTTTTTTTTCTCCTCAAGACGGAATCTTGCTCTGTCACCCAGGCTGGAGTACAGTGGCGCAATCTCGGCTCACTGCAACCTCTACCTCCTGTGTTCAAGCAATTCTACTGCCTCAGCCTCCCGAGTAGCTGGGATTACAGGTGCCTGCCACCACACCCGGCTAATGTTTGTATTTTTAGTAGAGACGGGGTTTCACCATGTTGGCCAGGCTGGTCTCGAACTCCTGACCTCGTGATCCGCCTGCCACGGCCTACCAAAATGCTGGGATTACAGGTGTGAGCCACCGCGCCTGGCCAGAACTCTTTATATAACCATAGGGAAAGGGGGAAATGACACTTGACATAATGTCAAAACCAATAAGTACTGGCCTGTGGTACTGACTATAAGTGTGGTAAGCGTTCAACAAAGTAAGAGATCACTGTGGACTGGCACAATTGGGAAAGCTGTCATGAAGCAAGTGGCATTTGAGCTGGGACTTCAAGTTTTGGTCAGGGAGAAGGCATATACAGCAAGGGGAAATATTTTGAGATGAGGTTTGGAGGTAGGAATGGGCACAGTATATAGGCCCATGAAGAGCTTAATTGTAGCATAGAATCATGAAGAATCATGAAGAGCTTAATTGTAACATAGAATAGTGAGTTAAAAAATTAGGTAAGATGAGTAGGGCCTGATTGTGGAGAACCTGATAAGTCTAGCAAATGAAACCTACACTGTAGTGTCTCAACTATGTGGCATGGTGGAAGTAATTATTTGGACCACTTACTGAAATCAATCTACAGGGCAACTGGAAGGATCAAGGGATTCCAGTTTAGATGCTATTGGGATGATTCAGGCATAAAGTGGAAGGGACTTAGACTAGAGTGAGACCATGAAAATGGAGAAAACTCATCTCTGTGGAAGCAGCGGCTAGCTATTATGTTGAGGATGAAGGAGAAGGAAAAGTTAAAAGATGATTTCAAGGTTTCCCAACTGAGAAGGTTAGTGGTATCACCACTGACAGTTGGAAAGAGGACACAGTTATGTGGAGACGATGAATCAAATTTTGGACGTAACTACAGTTGATAGTAAAACAGCCAGGCGGAATTGCCCTTTAAACATGCAACTGGAGAGAAGTGAAATGTCATTTTGGAAGATTTGGTAGTTGCCCACATGGTATGATAATTGACACCTTTAAAAGAGGACTAGGGGCCGGGCGTGGTGGCTCACACCTGTAATCCCAGCACTTTGGGAGGCCAAGGCGGGTGGATCACTTGAGCTCAGGAGTTTGAGACCAGCCTGGGCAACATGGTGAAACCCCACCTCTATTTTTTAAAAAAAAAGAAGAGGACTAGGAAAAAAGCCATTGGCTAGAACAAAGAAAAGTTGTTGGTGACCTTTGGGAAAAAATGAAACAGTTTTAATAGGGGGATGGAGTGGAAGCTAGATTGAGGTAGAATGTCATAGTTGTTCATGCTGGTAACAAATAACTAAACCTCTGTTTCTTCTTCAGAGGATGGAGAGTTAAGGAGAACACTGCAGTCATTAGCCTGTGGCAAAGCTAGAGTTCTGGCAAAAAATCCAAAGGGCAAAGATATTGAAGATGGTGACAAGTTCATTTGTAATGATGATTTCAAACATAAACTTTTCAGGATAAAGATCAATCAAATCCAGATGAAAGAAACGGTATTTCTTTCACTTTATCCTAGTCCTAACACACTGGAATTATACATGTTAATAATCAAAATGTATAAAGATTTTTGTACCTGTAATACTGCCAATGCCATTAATATTTTCTGTGCCTGTGTCTAGCTAAATATGTTTCCGTATTTGATTTTGGGTGTTTGGGAGAGAGATTGTACAGGATTGAGATGATACTCAACATGGTTTTATATCTTTATTTAGTATTCAATCTTTAGAATTTTTCCATGCTATTAAATAGCTTCAAAAAATGGCAGATGTCAGTGTAATATTTTTACATGGCTCTTATAGTTTGTTCAACCACTGTTCATTTTGGGGCAATTAAATTCATGACTTTTTAGTATTATAAATAAGATTGCAAGAAACCTCTTTGAAACTAAATTTTAATCTCTTTGATATATGATAAATTTGTGGAAGTAGATTTTTTTGGGTTAAAGGGTATGAACATTTTAGGAGTCTTAGTACATAATGTCATATTGTGTTCCAGAAAGGCTGGACCAGTTTATACTCTGTCCAGCAGCACATGAGAGCCTGTCTTACTATGTCCCCCAGCACTAAAGATTATATTTTCTTTTGCCAACTTGCTTGGTGAAAAATCTGAATTGATTTATTCACTATTTATTTGATTAACAGTGAAGGTGGGCCAGGTACGGTGGTTCACACCTGTAATCCCAGTACCTTGGGAAGCTGAGGCGGGCAGATCACCTGAGGTCAGGAGTTGAAGACCAGCTTGGCCAACATGGCGATACCCTGTCTCTACTAAAAATACAAAAATTAGCTGGGCGTGGTGGTGCGTGCTTGTAGTCCCAGCTACTTGGGAGGCTGAGGCATGAGAATCACCTGAACTCGGGATGTGGAAGTTGCAGTGAGCTGAGATCGCGCCACCGCACTGCAGCCTGGGTGACAGTGAGACTCTGTCTAAAAAGAAAAAAACAAACAAAAACAGTGAAGGTGAATATTTTGTTTGTTTTTGCCATTTGAATTTGTAAGAGACTTCCAACTGCAGCATCCTGAAACTGATTGTTTCAGTTCCAATAAGGTTTAATGCAGTATTTGAAAAAAAAAATTTTTTTTTTTTTTTGAGGTGGAGTCTCACTCTGTCACCCAGGCTAGAGTCAGTGGCACGATCTTGGCTCACTGCACCCTCCGCCTTCCGGGTTCAAGCGATTTTCCTGCCTCAGCCTCCCGAGTAGCTGGGACTACACGCGTGCGCGACCACACCCGGCTAATTTTTGTATTTTAAGTAGAGATGGGTTTTCACCATATTGGCCAGGCAGATCTTGAACTCCTGACCTCATGATCCACCCGTCTCGGCCTCGCAAAGTGCTGGAATTACAGGTGTGAGCCACCACGCCCAGCTGAAAAAATTTTAATGTAGGACAGCGACCAGTATCTTCAAACAAGTTCCTGTCGTTTTCACATACACATCAAAGACAGGATATTTTCTTAAAGGATTACCATGTCCCTACTTTTAAAACATTTATGCTGTACCAGGAAGAAACTGCTGCAAAAAGCCCAAACTGTTTTTTTGGTTTAATTACTAAAGATGAACATTTTTACTTTAGCATCAAGATTGGTAAACTGCCTCCTAAATACCTACATTTCTGTAAGTCTTGAAGGATTGTAAGCACTAATGGCATGTATGTCTGATTTATATATTACAAAATAAAAATTAATTTTCAAAGAGGTTGACTCTTAACTAGTTTGCTTAGCCAGTTGATACCATGCCTTGAGTCAGAGGTCAGACAGTCACTTTATAGACAAGCTATTGTCATAGAGAAATCTGGTTAACAATCCATTGAAACTGATACGCACATTTAGAAGATATCAAAGACAGAGTAAAAAAACAAAATGGTAAATTCCACATCAGCTATCTCTACTTCTAGAAAAGCAATTCAAAGATGATGTTTTTCTATTAACTAATACTAGCATTACTTCATTGGTATAGGGCAATATAATCAGAACAGAAAGGAGTTATGTTTGTAGGATTTTTCTCTGTCAGCATCTATATTTATAAGACCCCATTTACATAATTCAGTACCTTTAAAGCAATAACAATGTCATGTCCCTAAAATGCACAATTTATGTAAATAGTCAGGTTTTGCTTCTGGTATAATTCTTAGGTTTAAAACTTTTTTGTTAGGTTGAAGAACAAGCAAGCACTACAGAAAGAGTATTTCAAGATAGACAGTATCAAATTGATGCTGCAATTGTTCGAATTATGAAGATGAGAAAGACACTTAGCCACAATCTCCTTGTTTCAGAAGTGTATAACCAGTTGAAATTTCCAGTTAAGGTAGGTACTTCTGTGTTTTCCTATTGAGCGTGTTATAAATAAAAGAAAGTACATTAGATTTTCAGACACAAATCTTGCAAACATAAAGCATCATGACCATTTAGAGAGAGAAAAGTTTTAATTTCCCATGTTGATGCATATGATTTAAAAAAAAAAAACTTTGTTGGCATATGTGGGCAGCAGTGACAAAAGGGGAAAATAACAGAAAAGCCTGGATACCTGAAAGTTGAACTGCTAAATGAGTGTTTGAAATTTTCAAGTTTATTCACTATATTTCTTTTGAACTTCTTGGTTGGTTTATTTACTTCTTTTCCTCTTGAAATACCATGGTATTTATTGAAATACCATGGTATTTGACAGATTCGGTTATTGTGGATTGAGTTAAATCTCCTGTTTAGTTAGCTTATATAAGAGATCATCTGTTAAAAACCATACAGATAACTAGTCATGATTAAGCATCTTTTTGAAAAGTATGGTGATAGTTCTGGTAAACTGAAATTGGTCATTAAATGGAAACGTTCCACTGTGAATGCCCAATAATAAAGTCACTTAATGTGATGTTGTACTGGCCTTTTTTACAAGTTTTAGGAGGTAGATAGCCAAACTCTTGGATGATAAACATTGATAGAGTTTGAATAGACTGCTAGCTATTAGGGTTCTTATGAGCTTTGGATTTTCATAAATCACTTCACCTTGCTGATCTTGTTTCCTCTTTTGTAAAACTGAGATAATAGTAGTACTTACCTTGTAGGATTATTGTGAGGTTTAAGTGAGATCATGAATGTAAAAATCTTAGCACTGGACCTGGTACATAGTAAGCACTCGGTAGCTCTTAGTTCTAATAAGGTAAGCATTTTCTTTTCTCCAAACCTAATATCGCACTCCTCATTACCACCCTCTCACCCTCATGCTCTGCCTAACAGTCATTTCACCTCAAGCCAGAGAGATCACGGATGCTGGGGAAATTAGGGGATCGCTGTAGTTAATATTGTGCTGATATTCTAGGTCTTTCACCATAATTAAGAGAAAGTCATCTGATTTCCCAACCTTGGGGTTACTGGATAAAATTTTCACTGCTGCATCAGACTGCCTCCCCTCTTTTCCCCTCTTGAACAAGTGGTCATTTTACTTATCCTGAAAAACTTTCTATTAGCAAACAAGATTATATTATATTTACAGACTAGATACATAAGATATATAGTGGAATTTTGTCATCCGGGAGCTTAGAATGCAATTATGAAGATAAAGCTACAAGCTTTCTTGATTACTTTTAAATCACAGGATGCAGAAATCCAAGTCACTTAGATGCACTAAACCAGAAATATGAAGATCTAAATTATGAGGTACTTCATTTATCAAGCCATTTCATGGTTTTTTTTGAGATGGAGTCTCGCTCTGTCATCCAGGCTGGAGTGCAGTGGCATGATCTTGGCTCACTGCAGCCTCCGCCTCCCGGGTTCAAGCACTTGTTTTGCCTCAGCCTCTCGAATAGCTGGGATTACAGGTGCACGCAATCACTCCCGGCTAATTTTTGTATTTTTAGTAGAGACAGAGTTTCACCGTATTGGTCAGGCTGGTCTCGAACTCCTGACCTCATGATCCGCCCACATCAGCCTCCCAAAGTGCTGGGATTACAGGTATGAGCCACTGCACGTGGCCAGTATTCTTTTAAATAGTGATTTTTTTTTTTTTTTGATATGGAGTCTTCTTGCTCTGTCACCCAGGTTGGAGTGCAGTGGCGTGATCACGGCTCACTACAACCTCCACCCCCTGGGTTCAAGCAATTCTCCTGCCTCAGTCTCCCTGGTAGCTGAGACTACCGGCGCCCACCACCACACCTGGCTAATTCTTGTATTTTTAGTACAGATGGGGTTTTGCCATGTTAGCCAGTCTGGTCTCGAACTCCTGACCTCAGGTGATCCACCCATCTTAGCCTCGCAAAGTGCTGGGATTACAGGCATGAGCCACCGCACCCGGTCTAAATAGTGATTTCATCAATACATTTAAAATCTTAATTTATAAAAATGAAGCCAACTAACTCTTGCCCAAAGTAAAGGTGCGCTTCATGAACTATCTTGACAAAACTAGTATTCTGTATCCTTAAACTACCTTACAGTGCTCATGGGAAGTTACAATAAATGTAGTCTTTTGTATTTAACCACGCGAAGGGTAGCTGCTTCTGGCATGACCTCTTTAAAATAGAAAAGTAATAGAAAGTATTCCATAACAATATGACAAGGGTGTGACAGTTTAATGTATGTATAGTATATAGTACAGGTTGAACATCTTTAATGAGAAAATCCAAAATCTGAAATGCTCCAAAATTGGAAACTTTGAATGCCAACATGATGCCACAGGTGGAAAATTCCACACTTTACCTCATTTGACAGGTTGCAGTCAAAACTTTGTTTCATGCACAAAAGGTATAAAATTATCTTCAGGCTATGTAAGGTATGTATGAAACGTAGATGAATTTTGTGTTTAGACTTGGGTCCCATCTCCATGGTATCTCACTATGTATATGCAAATATTCCAAAATGAAAAAGTCAGGACCAGGCATGGTAGCTCACACCTGTGAGTACTGGGATTCCAGTACTTTGGGAGGCTGAGGCTGGGGGATCACTCCAGAACAAGAGTTTAAGGTCAGCCTGGGCAACATAGCAAGACCCTGTCTATTAAAAAAAATTAAAAGCTACCAAAAAAATAAAAAATCAAAAACACTTCTGGTGTTAAAGAATCTTCAACATAGCTGGGCACAGTGGCTCACGCCTGTAATCCCTCACTTTGGGAGGCTGAGGCAGGTGGATCACCTGAGGTCAGGAGTTCGAGACCAGCCTGGCCAATATGGTGACAACCCATCTCTACCAAAAATACAAAAATTAGCCGGGTGTGGTGGCTTGTGTCTGTAGTCCCAGCTACTCGGGAGGCTGAGGCAGAAGAATCGCTTGAACCCAGGAGGTGGAGGTTGCAGTGAGCCGAGGTAGTGCCACTGCACTCCAGCCTGGATGACAGAGCGAGACTCTGTCTCAAAAAAAAAAAAAAAAGAATCTTCAACGTATATAAAACATTTTTTAACCTGGTTTATTTTCATGATACTTTTCTCTAAAAAAGAGATTTAAATAAATAAAAATTTTAAAAAAGGAGATTAAATTCATGAGCCAAAACTGTTGTCTTTTTAATGGGGTGTTAACTAAATGGGCTTGAGCCAATGATAATGAACTTTACATTGAAAATTTGCCTTCTCTTACAGCCTGCTGATCTTAAGAAGAGAATAGAATCTTTAATTGACCGGGACTACATGGAAAGAGATAAAGAAAATCCCAACCAGTACAACTATATTGCATAGAATGTTGGCCTTGCAGCATTTGGTGTCATATGCAGTAGCCAGTGGATAAACTAACCTGTTGATTCAATATTATTTGACTCCTTTTTTACTACCGATGACCAAATGAAGCAGTGTAATTAATGGAAATAGTTGAGTGGACTTTTTCTCAGTGGTTAACATGCCTATTTTAAAGAGTAATACTTACCTTTAAGAAGAATGTTGTTGAACTCTTTGCATGTTATTTAGTATGATGTGCAGAAAACACTTAAGAACGTACCTGGTCTTCATGAATTCCTCTTTGGAACTGGGAAAGAGATCCCTGTGGCTATTAAAAAGGGGGGAGGGTTCTTACACACCATTAATTATGAAGCAAAAGGTTTATTTGCTTAAAATGTCATTTAAAGATACTTAAACTGCATGCAAACTTTATTTACTGTACAGAGTTCTGGATGTATTTATCAAATAGAAAAACCACCCTTGACTTGGTTGTTCACCCGTTTTGTGATTTCCCTTAAAAAGAGAAATAATTGTCATAGCTATTGATATTTTACTAGGTAATGTTCTGTTACACTGAAAGGGATGTTTTTTAAAAAAAAATTATTTGGAAACAAGTTTTCAAGTAGGGGGACAGTTGCTTACATAATATCTTGTATATTCACATCCTAAAAATTTTCATTTATGAGTATGGGATGTGTATATATGGCTTAGCCCCAAGTTAACTGTGCTGATTAACAAGTACTTATAAAAATAGCTAAAATAGAAAATTAATGATCAGTTGTACTAGAGGAACATCATAGAAGAGAAAAATCCAACTCTTTATATTAAAAATGAATACAATAAGAAAATCGCAAAAGAGACCAAAATGAACGTGTTTTGTAAATTGTTACAGGAGCAAAAACTTCTCAACTAGTTTTCAACATACTTTAGACTTTAAATGTTGTTTGGACAGTTTTGTCTTCAACTTGGACCAATTGTGGATTGTTACAGGCTTCCTAGGATTTAGCATTCCTATTTTCTCTACCAAAGTTTTTTTTAGAAGCATCCCAACTCTTCTCTTTGTTGATAAATAAGCCTTTCCTGTTATCTTCATTTTAACTTGCTAAAACCCTAGATACAAAGGTCCTCCCTCATGTTTCCCACACAGCCCCTGTTTGGGAATTTGAGATTCTGTGTCATGCTGGTTTTCCTTTCAGAATTGCTTGAAATTGAGTTCTCTTAGCCACTGGACACCTAGTTTTCAGGAGAATGTCCCAAGATTGTTTATATATACAAAATGGCAAAAGTACTGTTTTTCGAATTGATAATTCAAGCAAAAGGCTTCTCTTTACCATCACTGTTTTTTTTTTGTTTTTGTTTTGTTTCCTTGTTTCTATTTCTTTGAAGCTTTGAAGTGAGGAGAAGCAGAAAATTTTGTTTTTGTTTTTTAAAAATCAGAACTACTTAATGCTTTTTGCCACAGCATATTTCCTTGCCTGTTGGAGCCGTTAGGAAGATTACCTATGTCCTAATCTTCAACCTGAGAAGATTTTTGACTCTTGTGTCTACTGTTGATTGTTTTCTTGAGTTCTCAAAGACCTGTGGCCAGGTATTTTAAAAAGTCGTCTACTTCTTTCTGGTTGCATCAACTTGCACACTGGTGTCTAACTATATGTGGTATTCGGAACTTGTAATTCTTATTGAGCAGCCATTGCCTATATTTTCTCAGCTCCTCACTGATTTCTTTATATGAGCTCAGCTGACAAGCAAATGCAGCTATTTTGTTTGCCTTCTCTTCATACCGGACCATCAACAACAGTGTTCTAACTCATTCCTGATGGTCTGTGAGATGTAGACTATTACACAAGATTCAAGTTACTCATAAGCAACTTTTAGATAGAGTTGGTCCTGTTAGGAGGAGACTCTTGATGTCACCTTCGGTATCTTGAAAGCAGGTCCCCTCCCTGAGGCTCTTAATTCTTTGAAAACTTGATGCTGTTTCAGCTGAAAAATTAGCAAGACTGTTAAAAAAACAAGTTGAGGGGAGCTGTTTAAGAAACTGAAAAGTAATTGCAAACTACATTGGATAATTGTGACTTTCAGTTGTTGTTCTGTATCAGTTGAATTTTTGTGCTCTTTTCCCTGTGTATGTGGTGGTTCTATTTTTCTCCAATAAAACTTTTATTTAAAAAAAGTTTCTAGAGAAGATCTTTAAAATTCAAGTATTGTAAGAAAGTTATAAAATCACAGGACTTAAAATCTTCCTAACAACTTCTAATGAACTGACATTTGTTGATTTTGTTATTTTTAAACTTTTTAAAAATTTTGTGATGATTTTGTGGTAATGCTATAAGAGTATGGGGGAGGGCATGGTTAACAGGGCGAGGAAAATTCCCAGGAATCCTCAAGGTGGATAATTATTCTTAAACATGCGGATACAAGTATAAACATTGCTTCATTCAAATCCTCAGTGTCAAAGTGTTTCATAAAGTCAATATGAAATGAGTCTAGATTTGAGTTCAGGGGAGAAGAAAAGATTACTCTTAGTTATGGCATTTGCTCTGCCTTTTCTGTTAATAGTTTTTTGAGTTCTGGGCCAAATACTCTCAGAGTAAGATGTTCCTCAAAGTTTTTGAACCCAGTTCCTCAGTCTGCTTGAATGGTCTTAATATGATGTCTAGCTATACTCTTGAAATTTTTGCTGTGTGTGTGAGTGTACAGTTCAGAAAACCAGTTTAGGCATCTGGATCTAAAGATTTGAGAAGTTTGTTTTTTAATCTTGATATTCATAAATCTTTTTAAATGAGCTAGTCTTTGTTTTCAAGACCACTCTATTTAATGCTGTGAATGGCAGGAGTGTTATGAGCATGTTCTATTCTCTTATTTACATAAAATTGCCAAAACAAATTGTTCATTAAAAAGAAAAGAGCAGTACTGATGAAAATTTGCATAATTATGTTTTGTAAAATGATATCCTGCTAATACTTCATTAATGAATATTTTTCAGTGTCCTACAAAAAAAGAAACCTGCTTTACATTTGAATATTGAAGTTTGTTCACCTGCAAACACTTGGTTCAAATCAAACACTTTGCTCAATTATTTTTCTTTCTCCCCTTGCTATTATAAAAAAGGGTATTTTTTCTTTTGAATGGACACATAATGTACCTTCATGTTTAACAATCCTTAGAAGTCATCTCTAGCATAGTGAAAAAGACCCTAACCTTTCTTTTGTAAAACCCTTTCTATTTGATGTAAAATATAAGAATGTGCTGCATTGGCATGTTAGAACTTAATAGTTTTGCCAGCTGTAACAACAACAGATCCTCTTCATTTGTTCTCTAATTTCAAAACTTTTCTTTAATTTTTAAGTTTTTTATTGTGGTAAAGTACACACAAAATTTACCATTCTAACCATGATAAAGTATACAATTCTGACATTTAGTACATTCACAATATTGTGCAGTCACCATTATGTAGTTCCAGAACATTTTCCTCAACTCTAAAGGAAACTTGGCACCATTAAGCAGTCATTTCCCATTCCCCCTTTCACCCAGCCTCTGGAAACCACTGCTTTCTGTCTCTCTGGATTTGCCTATTCTGGATATTTCCTATCAATGGAATCATTATGTGACTTTTTGTATCTGGTTTCTTTCACTTAGCATGATGTTTTCAAGGTTCCTCCACATCATATGTATTGATACTTCATTCTTTTTTATGGCTGAATAATAGCATGTGTATACCATATCTTGTTTATCCACTCATCAGGTGTTGGACACTGTATGGTTTCCACCTTCTGACTGTTGTGCGAAATGCTGCTATGAAGATTTGTTTACAATTATCTGTTCACGTTCCTGTTTTAAAATCTTTTGGGAATATACCTAGGAGTGAAATTGCTGGGTTATATGATAGTTCTGTGCTTAACTTCTTGACGAACCACTAAACTTTTCCACAGCAGCTACACCATTTTCTGTTCCCACCAGCAATGTATTTCTCCAATTTCTCCACATCCTGAACACTTGCTGTTTTCTGGTTTTCAGGTATTATCATAATCATCTTAGTGTGAAGTGGTAGTTATTGTGATTTTGAATCTCATTTCTTTAATGACTAATAATGTTGACCATCTTTTTATGTGGTTATTGGCCATTTGTATATTTTCTTTGGAGAAATGTCTATTCACACTTTTTGGCTGTTTTTAAAATAGGTTGTTTGTCTTTTTGTTGAGTTGTAAGAATCCTTTTTATATTCTAATAAGTTTCTCTGGTTCTGTGAATTGCCTTCTCACTCACTTAGTGGTGACCTTTGCACATGAGTTTTTAATTTTAATGAAGTCTAGTTTTTTATCTGTTGCTTGTGCTTTTGGTGTCATTTTTAAAATTTTCACTTATAAGCTGTCTATATATCATGGTGTCATATTTAAGAAATCATTGCCAAATCAATGCTCATGGTTTTACCCCTGTGTTTTCTTATAAGAGTTTCACAGTTTTATTTCTTATGTTTAGGTCTTTGATCTCGAGTTAGTTTCTGTATATGATATGAAGTAAATGTTTAACTTTATTCTTTTGCATGTGGTTATCTAGTTGTCGCAGCACCATTTGTCAAAGAGACTATTCTTTCTCCCATTGAATAATCTTATCAACCCTTGTTGAAGATCAGTTGGCCATAGCTGTATGGGTTTATTTCCTTTTATATATATATATATATATATATATATACTTTAAGTTCTAGGGTACATGTGCACAACATGCAGGTTTGTTACATATGTATACATGTGCCATGTTGGTGTGCTGCACCTATTAACTCATCATTTACGTTAGGCATATCTCCTAATGCTGTCCCTCCCCGCTCCCCGCACCCCATGACAGGCCCCAGTGTGTGATGTTCCCCTTCCTGTGTCCAAGTGTTCTCATTGTTCAATTCCCACCTATGAGTGAGAACATGCGGTGTTTGGTTTTCTGTCCTTGCGATAGTTTGCTCAGAATGATGGTTTCCAGCTTCATCCATATCCCTACAAAGGACATGAACTCATCCCTTTTTATGGCTGCATAGTATTCCATGGTGTATCTGTGCCACATTTTCTTAATCCAGTCTATCATTGATAGACATTTGGATTGGTTCCAAGTCTTTGCTATTGTGAATAGTGCCGCAATAAACATACGTGTGCATGTGTCTTTATAGCAGCATGCTTTATAATCCTTTGGGTATATACCCAGTAATGGGATGGCTGGGTCAGATGGTATTTCTAGTTCTAGATCCTTGAGGAATCGCCACACTGTCTTCCACAATGGTTGAACTAGTTTACACTCCTACCAACAGTGTAAAAGTGTTCCTATTTCTCCACATCCTCTCCAGCACCTGTTGTTTCCTGACTTTTTTTTTTTTGAGACGGAGTCTTTCTCTGTCCCCCAGGCTGGAGTGCAGTGGCACGATCTCGGCTCACCGCAACCTCCACCTCCTGGGTTCACGCCATTCTCCTGCCTCAGCCTCCCGAGTAGCTGGGAATACAGGCGCCCGCCAACACGCCCGGCTAATTTTTTGTGTTTTTAGTAGAGACGGGGTTTCACCGTGTTAGCCAGGATGGTCTCGATCTCCTGACCTCGTGATCCGCCCGCCTCAGCCTCCCAAAGTGCTGGGATTACAGGCTTGAGCCACCGCGCCCAGCTGTTTCCTGACTTTTTAATGATGGCCATTCTAACTGGTGTGAGATGGTATTCATTGTGGTTTTGATTTGCATTTCTCTGATGGCCAGTGATGATGAGCATTTTTTCATGTGTCTGTTGGCTGCATACATGTCTTCTTTTTAGAAGTATCTGTTCATATCCTTCGCCCATTTGTTGATGGGGTTGTTTGTCTTTTTCTTGTAAATTTGTTTGAGTTCATTGTAGATTCTGGATATTAGCCCTTTGTCAGATCAGTAGATTGCAAAAATTTTCTCCCATTCCGTAGGTTGCCTGTTCACTCTGATCATACTTTCTTTTGTTGTGCAGAAGCCCTTTAGTTTAATTAGATCCCATTTGTCAATTTTGGCTTTTGTTGCCATTGCTTTTGGTGTTTTAGACATGAAGTCCTTGCCCATGCCTATGTCTTGAATGGTATTGCCTAGGTTTTCTTCTAGGGTTTTTATGGCTTTAGGTCTAACATTTAAGTCTTTAATCCATCTTGAATTCATTTTTGTATAAGGTGTAAGGAAGGGATCCAGTTGCAGCTTTCTGCATATGGCTAGCCAGTTTCCCCAGCACCATTTATTAAATAGGGAATCCTTTCCCCATATCTTGTTTTTTTGTCAGGTTTGTCAAAGAACAGATGATTGTAGATGTGCGGTATTATTTCTGAGGGCTCTGCTCTGTTCCATTGGTCTATATCTCTGTTTTGGTACCAGTACCATGCTGTTTTGGTTACTGTAGCCTTGTAGTGTAGTTTGAAGTCAGGTAGTGTGATGCCTCTAGCTTTGTTCTTTTGGCTTAGGAATGACTTGGCAATGTGGGCTCTTTTTTGGTTCCGTATGAACTTTAAAGTAGTTTTTTTCCAATTCCATGAAGAAAGTCATTGGTAGCTTGATGGGGATGGCATTGAATCTGTAAATTACCTTGAGTAGTATGGCCATTTTCACGATATTGGTTCTTCCTGTCCATGAACATGGAATGTTCTTCCATTTGTTTGTATCCTCTTTTATTTCATCGAGCAGTGGTTTGTAGTTCCTCTTGAAGAGGTCCTTCACGTCCCTTGTAAGTTGGATTCCTAGGTATTTTATTCTTTTTGAAGCAATAGTGAATGGGAGTTCACTCATGATTCGGCTCTCTGTTTGTCTGTTATTTGGTGTATAAGAATGCTTGTGATTTTTGCACATTGATTTTGTATCCTGAGACTTTGCTGAAGTTGCTTATCAGCTTAAGGAGATTTTAGGCTGAGACAGTGGGGTTTTCTAAATATACAATCATGTCATCTGCAAACAGGGACAATTTGACTTCCTCTTTTCCTAATTGAATACCCTTTATTTCTTTCTCCTGCCTGATTGCCCTGGCCAGAACTTCCAACACTATGTTGAATAGGAGTGGTGAGAGAGGGCATCCCTGTCTTGTGCCAGTTTTCAAAGGGAATGCTTCCTGTTTTTGCCCATTCAGTATGATGTTGGCTGTGGGTTTGTCATAACTAGCTCCTATTATTTTGAGATATGTCCCATCAATACCTAATTTATTGAGAGTTTTTAGCATGAAGGGCTGTTGAATTTTGTCAAAGGCCTTTTCTGCATCTATTGAGATAATCATGTGGTTTTTGTCATTTGTTCTCTTTATATGCTGGATTATGTTTATTGATTTGCATATGTCGAACCAGCCTTGCATCCCAGGGATGAAGCCCACTTGATCATGGTGGATAAACTTTTTGATGTGCTGCTGGATTCAGTTTGCCAGTATTTTATTGAGGATTTTTGCATCGATGTTCACACGGCCAGGTACCCCTCTGAGACGAAGCTTCTAGAGGAACGATCAGGCAGCAACATTTGCTGTTCAGCAATATTCACTGTTCTGCAGCCTCTGCTGCTGATACCCAGGCAAACAGGGTCTGGAGTGGACCTCCAGCAAACTCCAACAGACCTGCAGCTGAGGGTGCTGACTGTTAGAAGGAAAACTAACAAACAGAAAGGACATCCACACCAAAACCCCATCTGTATGTTACCATCATCAAAGACCAAAGGTAGATAAAACCACAGAGATGGGGTTTATTTCTTAATTCTATTCCATTCTTCTTATATGTCCATCTTACACTGGTACTACACTGTTTTGATTACTATAGCTTTTTAGTAAATTTTGAAATCAGAAAATGTGAGTGTTGTCACTTTTCCTCTTTTTCAAGATTGTTTTAACTATTTGGGTGCCTTACATATAATTCCGTATGGATTTTAGGATCAGCTTTTCCATTTCTGCAAAAAAGGCCATTGGGATTTTGATAGGGATTGCATTGAATCTGTATATCACTTTGGGGAGTATTGTCATCTTAACAATATGAAGTCTTCTAATCCATGAACAAAAGATGTCTTTCTGTTTTTAGGTCTTTAAAAATTTTTTTTCAGTAAAGTTTTACATATGTCAGTGTACTTTTCTTGTATCTCCCTAATTATGTTCCTAAATATTTTGTTCTCTTTGGTGCTATCATAAATGTAATTGTTTTCTAAATTTACTTTTCGTGCTATTCATTGCCAGTGTATACAACTGTATACAACTGATTTTTGCATGTTTATCTTGTATCCGGCATTTTTGCTGGATTCGTTTGCTAGCTCTTATGAATTTTTGTGGATTTTTAAGGAGTTTCTATTTATAGCATCTTTGCCATCTACAGTTTACTTCTTCCTTTCCATTTTGGGTGCCTTCAATTTCTTGCCTAATTTCTCTGAGTGGAGATTTCAACAATGTTAAATACAAGTAGCTAAAGTGAGCATTCTTGACTTGTTTCTGTTCTTAGGTGGGAAGCTTTCAGTCTTTCACCGTTGAGTATGATGTTACCTGTGGGTGTTTAATAAATGCCCTTTATCTTATTGAGGAAGTTTTCTTTCTCTTTTATTTAGTTTTTTAGAGATGGAGTCTCGCTCTTGTCACCCAGACTAGAGTGCTATGATACAGTCATGGCTCACTACAGCCTCTACCTCCTAGGCTCAAGCAATCCTCCCACCTCAGTCTCTGAAGTAGCTAGGACTACAGGCACCTGCCACCACACCTGGCTAATTAACATTTTTTAATAGAGACAGGGGTCTCACTGTGTTGCCCAGACTGGTCTTGAACTCCTGGCCTCAATTGATCTGCTGTCTTGGCCTCCCAAATTGCTGGGACTACAGGAGTGAGCCACTGCCCAGCCGGAAGTTTTCTTTCATTCTTAGCTTTCTGAATGTTTTTGTCATTAAAGGGTGTTGAACTTTGTCAAATGCTTTTTCTGCATCAATTGAGATGATCATGTGGTTTATTTCCTTCATTCTATTCATGTGGTATAGTACATTGATTTGTTTTCATATGTAGAATCACCCTTGCATTCTTGGCATAAATCCCATTTGGTCATGTTGTCTAATCCTTTTGGTATGTTGTTGGATTTGATTTGCTATTATTTTTTGAAGATCTTTGCATCTGTATTCATAAGGAATATTGATCTGTACTATTCTTGCAGTATCTTTGTCCAGCTTTGGTATCAGGGTAATGCTAGTGTTATACAATGAACTATCAAGTATTTGGTCTTCTGTTTTTTGGAAGACTTTGAGGATTGGTGTTCATTCTTCTTTAACAGAACTCACCAGTGTGAAAGTCAGAGGATGAAGAAAAAAAAAGAGAATTCACTAGTGAAGCTGTCCGGTCCCAGGCTTTTCTTCTGGGGGATGTTTTCGATTATTTAGTATCTTACAGGTCTGTTCAGATTTTCTATTTCTTTTTGCATCAGTTTTAGGTCATTTGTATATTTCCAGGAATTTGGTTTTTTTGGGGTTTTTTTTTTTTTTTTTTTTTTCTTTTTTTTTTTTTTTTTTTTTTTTTTTTTTTTTGAGATGGAGTTTCACTCTTTTCACCCAGGCCGGAGTGCAGTGGCATGATATCGGCTCACTGCAACCTCCGCCTCCTGGGTTCAAGCAATTCCCCTTCCTCAGCCTCCAGAGTAGCTGGGACTATAGGCGCACACCACCACGCCCGGCTAATTTTTGTATTTTTAGTAGAGACGGGGTTTCACCAAGTTGGCCAAGATGTTCTCGATCTCCTGACGTTGTGATCCGCCTGCCTCGATTTTCTCTTAGATATCTAATTTGTTGGCATACAATTGTCGATAGCAATCGTTTTTTCTTTTTTTGAGACAGGGTCTCACTCTGTCACCCAGGCTGGAGTGCAGTGGCACAATGATAGCTGACTACAGCCTAGATCTTCCAGGTTCAGGCAATTCTCCTACCTCAGCATCCCAGGTAGCTGGGACCACAGGCATTCACCACCACACCTAACTAGTTTTTTTTTTTTTTAATTTTTTGTAGAGATGGGGTCTTGTTGTGTTGCCCAGGCTGGTCTCAAAGTCTTAAGCAATGCTCTCACCTCGGCCTCCCAAAGTGCTGGTATTACAGGCATGAGCCATTGTGCCCAGCCTCATGGCAATCTTTTATCATCCTTTTTACTTCTGCGAGATCAGTAGTAATATCCCACTTTCATTTCTGATTTTAGTAACTTGAGTCTATTCTATGTTATTCTTTTTTTTTTTTTTTTTTTTTTTTGAGACAGGGTATCACTCTGTTGCCCAGGCTGGAGTGCAGTGGCACAGTCACAGCTCACTGCAGCCTCAAACTCCTGGGCTTAAGCAATCTTTCTGAGTAGCTGGGACTACAGGTGCATGCCACCATACCCAGCTAATTTTTTTAAAATTTTTTGCAGAGATTGGGTCTCCCTATGTTGCCCAGGCTAGTCTTGAACTCCTGGCCTGAAGCAATCTTTCCATCTTGGTCTTCCGAATTGCTGGGATTACAGGCGAGAGCCGTCATACCTGGTCTATTATTTATTTCTAATTTTACTCCATGTGGCCAGAGAAGATAGTGTATGATTTCAGTCTTGTTAAATTTATTGAGAGTTGTGTGGCCTAACA
Source organism: Hylobates moloch (assembly GCF_009828535.3). Lineage (NCBI taxonomy): Eukaryota > Metazoa > Chordata > Mammalia > Primates > Hylobatidae > Hylobates > Hylobates moloch. The sequence goes on along the minus strand of NW_026652282.1, from coordinate 101,741,533 downwards.
TGATCTATCCTGGAGAATGTTTCATGTGGAGTTGAGAAGAATGTGTATTCTACTGTTTTGTGTGGAATGTTCTGTATGTGTCTACTGAGCCGAGTAGGTTTGTAGTGTTGTTCAGTTTTTCTATTTCCTTATTGATCTTCTGTCTATTATTATCCATTATTGAAAGTGGGGTATTGAAATATTCAACCATTACTGTAGAACTGTCTATTTCTCCCTTCAATTCTACCAGTTTTTACTTCATATATAGTAGGACTGTTAGGTATGTCTGTGGTTATGATTGTTAATACTTTACTGATGGATTGACCCCTATATCAATATATATTATTGTTCTTTGTCTCTTGTAATAATACACTTTTTTACTTAAAAGTCTATTTTATCTGACATTAGTGGAGCAACCCTAGCCCTCTTTTGGTTTGCTTGTAATGTCTTTTTCCATCCTTTCTCTTTCAACTTGTTTGTGTCTAGAACCTAAAGTGACTTTCTTGTCGACAATTTATAGTTAGATCTTGATTTTAAATCCATTCTGCCAATCCCTGACTTTTGAAATTGGAGAGTTTAATTTTTTTACATCTAAAATAATTACTGATGAGGAAGGACTTCTGTCATTTTGCTATTTGTTTTCTATATATCCTATTTTTTTTGTTCCTTAATAGCTTTATTACTGCCGTCTCTTGTGTGTGTTTCTTTTTAAATTCATGGGTTTTTTGTTTACTGCTGTACTTGATATATATGAAGTAACAGATACTGCATTTTTACTTATACATTTATTCTTGGTTGAATTAATTTTATAATCATAAACATCTAGTAGAAATAACATAAGCTTATTCGACTAGTAAACTCAGAATAAAAGTTGTGTGTTTGCATTATATTTAATGCTGATGCTGACAACTCTGAAGGCATTTTCTTTTTTTTTTTTTTTAACTAAACTAGCAGTATTATTTACCAAAGATTACCAGTCAAGTGAACTTGAAAAGCATTTGAGTTAGTTCTTCTGTTTTCTAAGAGAATACTTAATTTATATAAGTTTCTCTTTCTGTCCTTTTTTTTTTCCTTGAAACAGTCTTGCTCTGTCACCCAGACTGGAGTGCAATGGCACTATCTCGGTTCACTGCAACCTCCACCTCCCGGGCTCAAGCAATTCTCCTGCCTCAGCCTCCCAAGTAGGTGGGACCACAGGCACATGCCACCGTACCTGGCTAATATTTGTATTTTTTGTAGAGATGGGGTTTCGCCATGTTGCCCAGCCTGGTCTTGAACTCCTGAGCTCAGGTGATCTGTCTTCCTCGGCCTCCCAAAGTTCTGGGATTACAAGCGTGAGCCACTGCGCCTGGCCGAGAAAGAAGTTTAATGGTAGGATAATTAAAGAGATGGGAGGAAACCTCAAATCTATCTCCCCAAGGAATTTGAGGTTAGGGTTTTAAAGGGTTTTGGAGTGGGCCAAAGTGTGGAGATTGTTGATTGGTTGAAGAGTGCAGGATGAAGTCATAGGACTCGGAGATGAAGAAACTGTATTCTTGGCCAGGTTGACGCCTATAATCCCAACACTTTGGGAGCCCAAGGCAGGAGGATTGCTCGAGGGCAGTAGTTCAAGACCAGCCTGGCTAACATAGGGAGACCCCATCTCTACAAAAAATTTTTAAAAATTAGCTGGGTGTAGTGGTATCTACCTGTAGTCCCAGCTACTAAGGAGGCTGAGGCTGGAGGATCACTTAAGCCCAGGAGTTTGAGGCTTTAGTGAGCTATGATTGTGCCACTTCACTCCAGCCTGGCTGACGGAACAAGACTCTATCTTAAAAAAAAGAAAAAAGTATATTCTTATGCTGATTTGGTTCCTCTCTGAGGGTCTTGAAACTGGTTGGCTTCAGCCTTTCCACTGGAATTCAGGATCTGAAGAATATCTTAAGCAGTCTTTAAACAAAAGCCTTATGATTCCAATGTCAGAGATCCTATCTATAGAAACAATGGGAATGCAAATAGTCAGTATCTAGTACTACATGACTTTCAGCAAGAGGAAAGTGGGCCAAAGGGCAGCCTGATTAATTTTTAACTATATTTCTGTCCAGAACCTGGCATGCAATTCATGTCACCCCACTGGGGACATTTTCAGAGTTATATTTATCGAGTGACTTGACCAAAACCAATAAGCCCTTAATGGCTTAACTGTGGGTATAAGGGGTGTCTTCATAGAGGGTGCAAAGATACAGCCCTCCCCCCACCGCCAAGATCCAGAGCCACTCCCAGAGATAGCCAAAAGACAGAGAATCCTCTGAGAGCTGGCAACAGTTGGTAGGACCCTAGATACAAGTAGGGTGCAACCCCCATTTCTGTCCAGCCATATTATTGGGGGCTGCCAACCTTTCAGTTGGCTGCCTGCAAATACAGGCTTGATAACCTGTGTGCCCGGACAGGTAGAAAGCCAAGCTAAGCTTTCAGGACACAAGATGAGACCAACAGGAAAGCAAAAGCTGTCTCAGAGAGGGAAAGGATCAAGCCAGAGTCATAATCCAAAAAAATCAATTCGTACAGATATTTTCCTCCTGCTAATCAAAGTTAGAAAGTGTTTGCCTTCCTCTTCTCTACTAGGTGCTACAGACACATCCAGGAGAGTTGACTTTGGTAAGAATTCTTACCCTTAGCCAGCTTCTGTCAGTTTCCCCGGGATCCCATTGGCAGGTTCCAGAGTGAGCAGGGTACCCCAGAGATCCTATCCTCATCACCAGAAACTCTAGGGGAGGAAAGATAATTTTCTCTCTACCCTTCATAGTTTTTAATTGTGATGGACTCCTGTAACAAAAGATAGATTCACAAGAGAAAAACAGTTTAATAGCTTGTACAGCAGTCCCCCCTTATCTGAGGAGAGTATGTTCCAAGACCCCTGGTAGATGCCTGAAACCACGGATAGTACCAGACCCTATATATACATTTTTTCCTATAAATACATACCTATACTTCATTTATAAATTAGACACAGGAGATTAACAACAATAAAATAGGACAATTGTAACAATTTGCTAGCATTACTACTCTTGTGTTTTGGGGCCATTATTAATTAGAACAAGGGTTACTTGAACAGAAGCACTGCAGTACTGCAACAGTTGATCTGATAACCAAGATGGCTACCAAGTGACTAACCGGTGGTATATACAGTATGGATGTGCTGGACAAAGGAATGATTTGCATCTTGAGTGGGATGGAGCAGGACGGCATGAGATTCCATCATGCTATTCAGAATGGCGTGCAATTTGAAAGTTAGGAATTGTTTATTTCTGGAATTTTCCATGTAATATTCTTGGACCATGTTGACCACAGGTAACTGTACCCAGGGAAAACAAAACTGCTTATAAGGGGGGACTATTATATGCCTCATGTATACATCCAACCAGGGAAGCATGAGTAAATCTCCCTTTCTGTTGTACTTGATTGATTTTTTTTTTGTAATATACCGTTTCGATTCTCTTCTCATTTCCTTTTATGCATATCTTTTTTTTTAAATAGAAGCAAAGTATCACTGTGTTACCCAGGCTAGACTAGAGCCCCTGGGTTCAAGTGATCCTCCCTCCTCAGCCTCCTGAGTAGCTGAGAGTATAGGTGCACGCCACCTTGCCTGGCTTCTTTTCATATATATCTTTTAGGTTTTTTTCTTAGTGGTTACCCTGGGGATTATGATGGGCATCTTAAGTTTACAACAAACTGGTATGAATTAATACTAATTTAGCTTCAATAGTATATATAAAAACTGCTTCTATACAGCTCTATCTCTCCTCCTTTATGTAGTTATTGTCCCAAAATACACCTTCATATATTGTGTGCCTATTTAGAGATGAAATCTTTCTCAGATTTCTTAGTCTGAAATAGCCAATGAAACATTCTTAAGTTGAAAGCAATATAAATATCGGCACGGGTTGCTTTTAGATAGTCAATTGTTTTGTGTTAATTTAAAAATCCCTTCTGTGCATAAACGCATTTTCTTTTCATTAACTATATGTCAGAAGTTTGTTTTGTTGGTTTTTGTTTGAGACAGTTTCTCTCTGTCACCCAGGCTGGAGTGAAGTGGCGCTATCTTGCCTCACTGCAACCTCCATCTCCTGGATTCAAGCTATTCTCCTGTCTCAGTCACCCGAATAGCTGGGATTATGGGCATGCGCCACCACACCTGGCTAATTTTTGTATTTTGAGTAGAGACAGGGTTTCACCATGTTGACCAGGCTGGTCTCGAACTATTGATCTCAAGTGATCTGCCCGCCTCAGTCTCCAAAAGTGCTGGGATTATAGACGTGAGCCACCGCACCCAGCCTATATGTCAGAAGTTATTTTTTTAAACATTTGGCAGATAGTAAGAATTTTTTATTAAGTACAAAGAAATTCTTCCTTTGTTGATTTGTTTAAATCATTGGTATGTGAATATCTTGTGAAAGCATTTTTAAAAGTGGTCATAAGATTCTTCAGGCCGGGCGCGGTGGCTCACGCCTGTAATCGCAGCAGTTTAGGAGGCCGAGGTGGGCGGATCACCAGGTCAGGAGTTCAAGACCAGCCTTGCCAACATAGTGAAACCCCGTCTCTACTAAAAATACAAACATTAGGCATGGTGGCGTATGCCTATAGTCCCAGCTACTCGGGAGACTGAGGCAGGAGAATAGCTTGAATCCGGGAGGCAGAGGTTGCAGTAAGCCGAGATCATGCCACTGCATTCCAGCTTGGGTGACAGTGTGAGACTTATTATAAAAAAAAAAATTATTTGTAATGGTTAACATTATACCTAAAAGGGCAGTATGGAATTTGCTGGATTTTTAAAAGATAACACAAGTGAGAAGCAAAGACAAATTTTCTTAGAATCAGGCCTACATAATGAATTAGACTTCTGTCCTAAAACACAAGCAGCAATTCAGACTATGGGATTAGGATCTTTCAAAGGTTTATTTCTAATTCCTCTTTGAGTTAAGGATTATGAGGCAGAAAGATAACTGTATAAGCATTTTCCTCTTTATCTTTCAAACATACTAAATTTTTAACATAATTTATATAATGTTCAGGAATTTCAAGTATCCTACTTAATCAATATAGTTTTGCATGTGATTGTTTAAGAGGAAATTAGATATAAACAGGTCAAATGTTTTAACCAAAGATAAGAGTAGTATGAAAACCTCAACCCTCTTTGAATGCATGAAGCCTCTATTAGCCTTTTCACCCTACTCTCATGTAGGAACTAATAAATGGAGAGTCACTTCCTTTGCAATTAAAAGGAATAAGAAAAGATTATTTCAGACCAGTATATATAATTCTTACCTAAAACAGATCACTAGATTCTGTCATCTAGGAATGAGTATTTTGGGCATATCAGGCTCTAGTATACACTAGAACATTCTGCTAATTTAATTTCTAATTTATTGTTCTAAAGCACATCACTAAAATGTCCTTTTATTTTATTTTATTTTTTTGAGACAGAGTCTCGCTCTGTCACCCAGGCTGGAGTACAGTGGCACCATCTTGGCTCACTGCAACCTCCACCTCCTGGGTTCAATCGATTCTCCTGCCTCAGCCTCCCGAGTAGCTGGGATTACAGGGGCCTGCCACCACACCTGGCTAATTTTTGCATTTTTGGTAGAGATGGGGTTTCACCATGTTGGCCAGGCTGGTCTCGAACTCCAGACTTCAATTATCCGCCCACCTCGGCCTCCCAGACTGCTGGGATTACAGGCATGAGCCACTGCGCCCGGCCTAAAATGTGCTTTTTAGAAGAAAGGAGTGGGATGCAAGAAGCAATGATGACCAAAGTAATTGATGAAATATATTCCTATACCTAAATAAGTATTGATAAAAATAAAAATTACTGATTTTGTTGGGGAAGATTACGGTAAGAGTAGCACTAAAATATTAGACAAGCTAACATGGAAGATGGAAGGTAAAAGTTTGGAGTTAGAATGTATTAGGATCTTTGTTTTATTCAAAAGGGGAATAAAGTATATACTAACTTTGGACTGTATGCATATTAAAATTTAAGGGTACCGAGAAATCTCACCCCTAGGTATTTTCCAAGAGGAATGAAAACTAATTCTCACACAAAAGCCTGTATGTAAGTTTATGGTAGTTTTATTTATAATTGCCAAAAACCTGAAACAACCCAAATGTCCTTCAACTGCTGAATGGGTAAATAATGGTACATCTGTGTAATGGAATACTACTAGTCAGCAATATACAGGAATGAACTATTGATACATTCAACAACACGAATAAATCTGCAGTTCATTATTCTAAGTGAAAGAAGCCAAAGTCAAAAGGCTACATACGGTGTAATTCCTATATTACATTATGCAAAAGGCAAAACTAAGAGTGGAAAACAGATCAGTAATTAGCATGGGTGGGGGTGAGAGGAGGGATATATAAAGGGGTACTAAGAGGGAATTTGAGGCATGATGAAACTCTTTGGCATCTTAATTGTAGTAGTGTTTACACAGCTCTGCATTTGTCAAAACTCAGCTGTACAACAAAAATGAATTATACTGTATATAAATTAAAATATATATTTTTAGGGTGACTCAAAAAGAATTAGAATGTCTAACATCCAAACCAGTAGAAGGGGGAAACATGATCAGTGAAACAGGGAAAGCAGCTTAGAAAAAGCAAAGTTAATACAAAGCACAAAAATAACATGGGAGAGATAGTTCCAATATAACTAATCAAAAGGCCCCATACAAATCAGAAAGACAACTTACAGTCTGGGAGAAGACATTCATAGTGCATATAACCAACACAGGATTAATATTCAGAAAATATAAGTAGGTTTCATAAGTCAATAAGAAAAACAGGTAAGTTCAAAAACGAGCAAAGAATATGAATAGGGGATTCACAGAAAAGGAAACCCGAATGACCACTACATTCATAAGATCAATCTCACTATGGTCAGAGGAATGCAGAATAAAACTGTAAGGTATTGTACTTCACATGCATCAGATTACCAAAAATGGAAAAGCCTTACAGCATTAAATGATGGCGGTAATGAGGAATGTAATCTCATTTATGGTAGGAATATAAATTGGCACAACTACTTTGAAAAGCAATAGTAATATTTAGTAAGATCAAAGCTGCCCGCATCTTATGACTGAGTAATTCTAATCTTAGGATATACATCTCACACTATGTTTGAAGAGAAATCTACAAGAATGTTTATTTCTGTATTGTCTGTAATGAGAAAAAAAAATGGAAACAAGCCATGAGTGTTCAACAGAATGGATGAATTGTGTTACATTTATAAAATACAGTGTTATATAACAGTTGAATTAGTACTATATGTGTCAACACAGAGAAATGTCTAAAACAATGGTGTGCAAAAAAGCACGGGAAAATACATCCACTGTGATACCATTTATTTAAATTTTTAAAAATTTAAAACAATTACTTTTTTAAAATTTAAAAATGTTTATAATATTTGAGGACACATATGAGATGATTTGCTTTACCTAATATCAATAAAATGAAGAGACAACCCACAGAATGGGAGAAAATATTTACAAACCGCCCATGTGACCAGGGATTAATAACCAAAGTATATAAGGAGTTCAAACAACTCTAAGAATAAATATAATCTATTAAAAAATGGGCAAAAGATTTGAATAGACATTTCTCATAAGACATATAAATGGCAAACAGGCATATGAAAAGGTGCTCAACGTCACTGGTCATCAGAGAAATGCAAATCAAAACGACAATGGAATATCATCTCACTGCAGTTAAAATAGCTTATATCCAAAAGACAGGCAATAACAAATGCTGGCGAGGATGTGGACAAAAGGGAACCCTTGTGCACTGTTGGTGGGAATGTAAATTAGTACAATCACTATGGAGAACAGTTTGGAGGTTTCTCAAATAGCTAAAAATTGAGCTACCATATGATCCAGCAATTCCACTGCTGGGTATATACCCCAAAGAAAGGAAATCAGTATATTAAAGAGATCTGCACTCCTATGTTTCTCGCAGCAGTGTTTCCAACAGCTAAGATTTGGAAGTAACCTAAGTGTCCATCAGCAGATGACTGGATAAAGAAATGTGGTACAGATACACAATGGAATACTATTAAGCCATAAAAAGAATGAGATCCTGTCATTTGCAATCACATGGATGGAACTGGAGGTTATTATGTTAAGTGAAATAACCCAGGCCCTGGAAAACTAACATCACATGTTCTCAGTTATTTGTGGGGTCTAAAAATGAAAACAATTGAACTAATGGACATAAAGAGTAGAAGGATGATTACCAGAGGCTGGGAAGCGTAGCGGGGGCCTGGTGGGGAGGTGGGAATGGTTAATGGGTCCAAAAAAAATAGAATGAATAAAACCTACTATTTGATAGCACAATAGGATGACTATAGTCACTAATAATTGTACATTTTGAAATAACTCAGAGTGTAATTGGATTGTTTGTAACTCAGTGGATACATGCTTGAGGGGATGGATACCTCATTCTCCATGGTGTGCTTATTTCACATTGCATGCCTGTATCAAAACATCTCATGTACCCATAAATATACATACCTACTTTGTACCCACAAACATTTAAAAAAAATAAAAGGAATACTGTAAACAACTTTATGCTCGTAAATTCAACAACATAGAAGAAATGAACCAATTCTACAAACTATAGGCCACAAACCACAAAATCACAAATGATCAAAACTGAACCAATATTGGAATAGTCCTATAACCATTAAATAAATCGGGTTTATAACTATAAAGCTCTCAAAAAATAAATCTCCAGGCCCATGTAGTTTTACTGAGAATTCCACCAAACATTTGAAAAAGATTTTGCACAATCTCTTCCAGAAAATAAGAGAAGGAAACACTTCCCAACTCATTTTTTAAGGCGATTATTAACCTGATACAAAATTCAAGACAGTATCGGAAGGAAGGAAGGAAGAAAGGGAGGGAGGGAGAGAAAGGGAAGGGAAGGAGGGAGGAGAAGGGAAGGGGGAAGGAGGAAGGAAGGGGGGAAGGAGGAAGGAAGGGAGGAAGGAGGAAGGAAGGGAGGAAGGAGGGAGGGAAGGGAAGGAAGGAAGGGGGGAAGGAGGGAGGAAGGAGGGAGGGAAGGGAAGGAAGGAAGGAAGGAAAGAAGAAAGGAAGGGAGGGAGGAAGGGAGGGAGGAAGGAGCTACAGACCAGTATCTCTTATGAACATAGGCACAAAAACTACTCCACAAAATATTAGCAAATAAAATATATAAACGACTACACACCATGATCAAGTAGGATTTATTCCAGGTATTTGTACTTGTCAGGGTTCTCTAGAGAAACAGAACCAGTAGGAGATGAAAAAGAGGGAGAGAGAGACACACAAGGAATTGAGGAATAGGCTCATGGAATTATGGAGGCTGAGAAGTCCCATGATCTGTCATCTGTAAGCTGGAAACCCAGGAAAACTGTTAGTGTAATTTAGTCTGAGCTTGAAAGTTTGAGAACCAGGGAGCCAGTGGTATAAATCCCAGCCAAAGGGCTGGAGAAGATGAGATGAGATGTCTCAATTCAGGCAAGCAAACAGGAAGCAAAAAGGGCAGTTTTCTTCTTTTTCCACTTCGTGTTCTATTCAGGCCCTCAATGAATTGGATCATGCTCACCCACATTGGGGCAGGCAATCTACTTATTGAGTTCACTGATTCAAATGATAACCTCACCTGGAAACATCCTCACAGACTCAGAAATAATGTTTAATCTGAGCACTCATGGCCAGTCAAGTTGAGACATAAAATTAGCCATCACAGTACAGGCATACCTGGGAGATGATGCAGGTTCAGTTCCAGACCATCACAATAAAGCAAATATTGCAATAAAGTGAGTCACAAAAAGAAAAAAATCAGTGTTACAGCTTTTAGAATTTTTCTAGCAGGTTTTCTGGAAAACCTTCACAAAAAAAGGAGAAAGAGTGCATATAAAATGCTTATGTTGATACCATACTGTAGTCTATTAAGTATGCTACAGCATTATGTCTATAAAACAATGTACATACTTAAAAAATATTTTATTGTTAAAACATGCTATCACAGAGACACAACGTGAGCACATGCTGTTGGAAAAATGGTACTGATAGACTTGCTCAATGCAGGGTTGCTACAAATCTTCAATATGTAAAAAACATAATATCTGCAAAGCACAGTAAAACAAGGTATGCCTGTATTCAAGGGTGGTTCAATACTCAAAAACCAATGTAATTCACCATATCGATAGGCTCAAGAAAGAAAATCGTATTATCATATTCATTGACACAGAAAACATTTGACAAAATCCAACACCCATTTATATTTAAAATAAAAAAAAAACCTTTCAGCAAGTTAGCATGATAGGGGAACTACCTTAACTTGATAAAAGGCATCTACAAAAACCCTACAACTAACATCACAGTTAATGGTGAAAGAGTAACTGGCTTCCACCTGTTTAGAAACCAGGCATGGATGTTCACTCTCATCACTCATTCAACATAGTACTGGAAACACAACACAATAAGAAGACAAGAAAAAGAAATAAAAAGAATACCGATTAGAAAGGAAGAATAAATCTGTCCTTACCTGAAGATGGCATGCTTTTCTATACAGAAAAGCCTAATAAATCTACCAAGCAAATAAAAAACAAAAAATCCTCTACAACTAATAGGTGAGCTTGAAAGTTTGCAGGATTCAAGATTAACGTGCAAAAGCCAAATGCATTTCTATATATTAACAGAGAGCATGTGGAAACCAAAATGAAAAACACTATACCATTTACAATTGTTCCGAAGAACAGTACATACTTAGATATAAACTTAACAAAACACATACAGGATCTGTATGGTGAAAATTACAAAATACTAATGAAAGAGATCAAAGAAGACTGAAATAAATGGAGTGCCATAGCATATTTACGGATTAGAATACACAACATAATAAAGATAGCAATTCTTCCCAAACTGATCTATAGATGTAATGCAATTCCTATCAAAATCTCAGCAAGGCTTTTTGAGAAATAGACAAGCTTATTCTTGAAAAAGAAGAATGAAGTGGGAGGAATTACCGTATTTGATATTAAGCCCTAATATGTAGTTACAGTAATAAAGACCGTGTGATATTGGTGGAAATATAGATATACAGATCAATGCAACAGAAGAAAGAACCCATCTGTTTTTTTCTTCTTTTTTTATTATAGCAAAGTACACGTAACATATAGTTTGCTATTCCAACTGATTTTTGACAAAGATACAACAGCAAATCAATGGAGGAACGATAGCCCTTTTAACAAATGGTGTTGGCACAATTGGACAACCGTAAGCAAAAGAAAATGAACTTCAATCTAAATCTCACACCATATAAAAAAAATAACTCAAAGCGGGCCACAGACTTAGATGTAAAATGTAAAACTATAACACTTTTAGAAAAAATATAGGAGAAAATCTATGGGATTTAGGGCAAAAGCATGATTCAAGAAAGGAAAAATTCAGTGTTACAGCCCTTTTAGAATTTGTCTAGCAGGTTTTCTGGAAAACCAGAAAACTCCACATAAAAAGGAAAAAGAAAAAAAGGAAAAAGTAATAAATTAGTATGAATTGAGCATTTTAATGATTCTATTTTATTGCCTTTGTTGGCTTATAACTCTTTGTTTCGTTATTTTACTGGTTGCTTTAGGTTTTATAGTAATACATCTTTAACCTGTTACAGTCCACCTTCTTTTTGTTTGTTTGTTTCAGAAGCGGGGTCTCACTCTGTCACCAAGGCTAGAGTGCAGTGGCACTATCACGGCTCACTGCAGCCTCAACCTCCCAGGCTCCAGCGATCCTCCTGCTGCAGCTTCCTGAGTAACTGGGACCACAGGTGCACACCACCACGCCTGGCTAATTTTTGTATTTTTTATAGAGACAGGGTTTCGCCATGTTGGCCAGGCTGGTCTTGAATTCCTGGAGTCAAGTGATCCACCCGCCTCAGCCTCCCAAAGTGCTGGGATTACAGGTGTGAGCCACCTCTCCCATCCCAGACCTTTTATATGGCATTAATCCATTCATGAGGCCAAAGCCCTCATGACTTAATCATTTCCCCAAAAACCCCACCTCTTAATACCACCACAGTGGAGATTAAGTTTCACCATGAATTTTGAATGAAGCACATTCAAACCATACCACTATTGTTGCCATGCATTTTTTCTATATGTTATAAACTGCACAATACAATGTTATTTTTGTTTTAAGCCAAATATCTTATAAAGATTTAAATTATAAGAAAAAAATCTTGTGCATTTTACCAATGTAGTTACCATATCCAGTGCTCTTCATTCCTTTGTGTAGATCCTGATTTTCATCTGTTATCATGAAGGACATCCTCTAACATTTCTTCTAGTGGGGTATCTGCTGTTCCTTCCCTTATCCCAACAACAGAGCAGGCCAGTTCCTCCCTACCTCAGGCACATATTCCACAGCCACTAAGAAGGACTAATCCCTGGAAAAGCTCCAACCACTAGCCTTTAACCAACCAATGAAGAAATAAAGATATGGTGACCTGGAGAGAGCACTGGACCTAGGGACACAAGATGTGAGTTCACGTCTATCTCTACTCACTACATAGTGAAACCGTGAACATTCCTGGGTTTCACTGTTTTCATCTGAGAAGTGGGGGAATAATTTTCTTAACTTCATTCACATGATTGTTATGAGAATGAAATTAGATAATAGAGGAAGGCTGGTGGACTGTAAGGAGCATATTGGATCCTTCCAATTCCAACATAAACACTTCCTAGTTGTGTGACTTTGGGAAAGTTACTTAACTTTTCAGGGTCCTAGTTTCCCAGTCTGTAAAATGAGATAGTATCTGTCTCACAAGGATGTGTGAATGAAATGAAAAAAATGTTTAGAAGTGCCTGACCTAGGCCAGGCACGGTGGCTCACACCTGTAATCCCAGCACTTTGAGAAGCCGAGGTGGGAGGATCACCTGAGGCCAGGAGTTCGAGACCAGCCTGGCCAACATGGTGAAACCCTATCTCTGCTAAAAATACAAAAACTAGCCAGACATGGTGGCTCTTGCCTGTAATCTCAGCTACTCCGGAGGCTGAGGCAACAGAATGGCTTGAACCCAAAGGCGGAGGTTGCAGTGAGCCAAGATCATGCCACTGCACTGCAGCCTGGGTGACAGAGCGAAACTTCGTCTGAAAAATAAATAAATAAATAAAATAAAAGTGCCTGACCTGTAATAGGCATTCAGGAGATAGTAATACATTGCAAAATCTAGATAATACCTTCTAAAATCCTATAGAAATGGGGCAAGGGGATACATAATAGGAGGAATTTTCTGTGTTGTTTTTTGTTTTATTTTTTAGATGTGACCCTCCTTCATAAACATTGATTATTTTAGCTCTTTGCCATAACATCTTTAAATTCAAGATGTCACAATAATAGTTTTGGAGAAACTCAGGGCCATCCTGTGTCATAAAAGATTAAAAAAAATACTTTTGGAAAGTGGACAGAGACCTCTAACTCCACCTTGACCAGCCAAAAATAAGTGCTCTGGAAATTAGCCTAAGACACGCATTTCCCCAGTCAAAATATATGGTTCTTATAGATGTTTTTGACCTTCATTGACGGAGCTTTCTTCACACGCTGCATGATTTAGTGTTCGTCCATTAGAACGTTTACTACTCTCAACTATTCATGTATATTTTGTACAATCCTGATAATTTTCATATTCATTTATTTCTAATTTCATTTATTTCTTTTTTCTTTTTTTTT